>NW_023270464.1:5722477-5733008 GCF_011800145.1 Mirounga leonina | reverse complement strand
AATAAATAAATAAATAAATAAATAAATAAATAAATAAATAAATAAATCATCCACCGCTACCAAGTGGGATTTATCCCCAGGATGAAAGGGTGGTTCAACATTCGCAAATCAATCAATGTGATAGAACACATTAATAAGAGGAGAGAGAAGAACCATATGGTTCTCTCAATTGATGCATTAAAAGCATTTGACAAAATACAGCATCCTTTCTTGATTAAAACTCTTCAGAGTATAGGGATACAGGGAACATTCCTCAAGTTCATAAAATCCATCTATGAAAAACCCACAGCGAATGTCATCTTCAACGGGGAAAAACTGAGAGCTTTTTTTCCCTTAAGATCAGGAACACAAGAATGCCCCGTCTCTCCACTGTTGTTCAACATAGTACTAGAATTCCTAGCAACAGCAATCAGACAACAAAATTAAATAAAACGTTTTCAAATTGGCAAAAAAGAAGTCAAACTCTCTCTTTTCACAGATGACATGATACTTTATGTGGAAAACACAAAAGACTCCACCCCCAAATTACTAGAACTCATACAGCAATTCAGTAATGTGGCAGGATACAAAATCAATGCCCAGAAATCAGTTGCTTTCTTATACACTAACAATGCAACTGTAGAATGAGAAATTAGAGAAACAATTCCATTTACAATAGCATCAAATCAGTATTTTTATATCCTTTTCATAAATACCTAATATGGTATTTATGAATATGCTGGATCTTAGTGTAGTTCTATTTTTAACTTTTGGAGGAGCTTCCATACTGTTTTCTGGAGTGACTCCTCCAGTTTGCATTCCCAACAATGTAAGAAGATTCCCCTTTCTTTGCATCCTTGGCAATACTTGTTGTTTCCTGTGCTGTTAATTTTAGACATTTTGACTGGTGTGAGGTGATACCTCATTGTAGTTTGGGTTTGTATTTCCCTGATGATGAGTAATATTGAGCAAATTTTCATGTGTCTGTTAGCCATCTATATGTCTTCTTTGGAAAAATGTCTATTCATATGTTCTGTCCATTCCTTAACTGGATTATTTTTGGGGGGTGAGTTTGATAAGTTCTTTATAGATTTTAGATATCCTTTATCAGATATGTCATTTGCAAATATCTTCTATCATTTTGAAGTGTGCCTTTTAGTTTTGTTGTTTATTTCCTTCACTATGCAGAAGCTCTTTATCTTGATGAAGTCCCAATTGTTCATTTTTGCTTCTGTTTCTCTTGCCCCTGGAGACATATCTAGTAAGAAATTACTATGGCTGATGTCAAAGTGGTTACAGTCTGTGTTTTCCTCTAGGATTTTGACGGTGTCCTCTTTCATATTTAGGTCTTTCTTCCATTTTGAATTTAATTTTAGGTATGGTGTAAGAAACTGGTCCAGTTTCATTCTTTTGCATATATTCTTTTGCAATCTTTTACAACATTATTGGCTATATTCACTATAATGTATATGACATCCTCCTGTCTTTTTTATTTTATAACTAAAAGATTGTACCTCTTTATCTCCTTTACCTATTTCATTCATCCCCCCACTCAATTCTTCTCTGTCAACTATGTTTGTTCTCTGTATTTGAGTCTGCATTTTGTTGTTGTTGTTTATTCATTTGTTTTGTTTATTAGATTCCATATATAAGTGAAATAATATTATATTTGTCTTTCTTAGTCTTTTTTTATTCTTATGTTAATCCCCATACATTACATCATTAGTTTTAGATGAAGTGTTCCATGATTCATTGTTTGTGCATAACACCCAGTGATCCATGCAGAATGTGCCCTCCTCAATACCCACCACCAGGATAACCCATCCTCCCACCCCCCTCCCCTCTAGAACCCTCAGTTTGTTTTTCAGAGTCCATCGTCTCTCATGGTTCATCTACCCCTCCAATTACCCCTGCTTCATTCTTCCCCTCCCGCTACCTTCTTCTTCTTTTTTTTTTTTTCTTAACATATATTGCATTATTTGTTTCAGAGGTACAGATCTGAGATTCAACAGTCTTGCACAATTCACAGCACTTACCAGAGCACATACCCTCCCCAGTGTCTATCACCCAGTCACCCCATCCCTCCCACCCCACCCCCCCACTCCAGCAACCCTCAGTTTGTTTCCTGTGATTAAGAATTCCTCATATCAGTGAGATCATATGATACATGCCTTTCTCTGTTTGACTTATTTCACTCAACATAATACTCTCCAGTTCCATCCACGTCGTTGCAAATGGCAAGATCTCATTCCTTTTGATGGCTGCATAATATTCCATTGTATATATATACCACCTCTACTTTATCCATTCATCTGTTGATGGACATCTTGGCTCTTTCCAAAGTTTGGCTATTGTGGACATTGCTGCTATAAACATCGGGGTGCACATACCCCTTCGGATCCCTACTTTTGTATCTTTGGGGTAAATACCCAGTAGTGCAATTGCTGGATCATAGGGTAGCTCTATTTTCAACTTTTTGAGGAACCTCCATACTGTTTTCCAGAGTGGCTGCACCAGCTTGCATTCCCACCAACAGTGGAGGAGGGTTCCCATTTCTCCGCATCCCCGCCAACATCTGTCGTTTCCTGACTTGTTAATTTTAGCCATTCTGACTGGTGTGAGGTGGTATCTCATTGAGGTTTTGATTTGGATTTCCCTGATGCTGAGCGATATTGACCACTTTTTCATGTGTCTGTTGGCCATTTGGATGTCTTCTTTGGAAAAATGTCTGTTCATGTCTTCTGCCCATTTCTTGATTGGATTCTTTGTTCTTTGGGTGTTGAGTTTGATGAGTTCTTTATAGATTTTGGATACTACCCCTTTATCTGATATGTCATTTGCAAATATCTTCTCCCATTCTGTCGGTTGTCTTTTGGTTTTGTTGACTGTTTCCTTTGCTGTGCAAAAGCTTTTTATCTTGATGAAGTCCCAAGAGTTCATTTTTGCCCTTGCTTCCCTTGCCTTTGGCGATGTTTCTAGGAAGAAGTTGGTTCGGCTGAGGTCAAAGAGGTTGCTGTCTCTGTTCTCCTTTAGGATTTTGATGGACTCCTGTCTCACATTGAGGTCTTTCAACCATTTGGAGTCTACTTTTGTGTGTGGTGTAAGGAAATGGTCCAGTTTCATTCTTCTGCATGTGGATATCCAATTTTCCCAACACCATTTGTTGAAGAGACTGTCTTTTTTCCATTGGACATTCTTTCCTGCTTTGTCGAAGATTAGTTGACCATAGAGTTGAGGGTCCATTTTTGGGCTCTCTATTCTGTGCCATTGATCTATGTGTCTGTTTTTGTGCCAGGACCATACTGTCTTGATGATGACAGCTTTGTCATAGACCTGGAAGTCCGGAATTGTGATGCCGCCGGCTTTGCTTTTCTTTTTCAATATTCCTCTGGCTATGTGGGGTCTTTTCTGGTTCCATACAAATTTTAGGATTATTTGTTCCATTTCTTTGAAAAAAGTGGATGGTATTTTGATGGGGATTGCATTGAATGTGTAGATTGCTCTAGGTAGCATTGACATCTTCACAATATTTGTTCTTCCAATCCATGAGCATGGAACATTTTTCCATTTCTTTGTGTCTTCCTCAATTTCTTTCATGAGTATTTTATAGTTTTCTGAGTACAGATCCTTTGTCCCTTTGGTTTGATTTATTCCTAGGTATCTTATGGTTTTGGGTGCAATTGTAAATGGGATCGACTCCTTCATTTCTCTTTCTTCTGTCTTGTTGTTGGTGTATAGGAATGCCACTGAGTTCTGTGCATTGATTTTATATCCTGCCACTTGACAGAATTCCTGTATGAGTTCTAGCAGTTTTGGGGTGGAGTCTTTGGGGTTTTCCAAATAAAGTATCATATCATCTGCAAAGAGTGAGAGTTTGACTTCTTCTTTTGCCAATTTGGATGACTTTGCTTTCTTTTTGTTGTCTGATTGCTGTGGCTAGGACTTCCATTACTATGTTGAATAGCAGTGGTGATAGTGGACATCCCTGCCGCGTTCCTGACCTTAGGGGGAAAGCTCTCAGTTTTTCCCCATTGAGAATAATATTTGCTGTAGGTTTTTCATAGATGGCTTTTATGATATTGAGGTATGTACCCTCTATGCCTATACTCTGAAGAATTTTGATCAAGAAAGGATGCTGTACTTTGTCAAAAGCTTTTTCTGCATCTATTGAGAGGATCATATGATTCTTGCTCTTTCTTTTGTTAATGTATTGTATCACGTTGATTGATTTGCGGATGTTGAACCAACCTTGCAGCCCAGGGATAAATCCCACTTGGTCGTGGTGAATGATCCTTTTAATGTACTGTTGGATCCTATTGGCTAGTATTTTGGTGAGAATTTTTTCATCCATGTTCATCAGGGATATTGGTCTGATTTGATGGGGTCTTTGTCTGATTTGGGGATCAAGGTAATGCTGGCCTCATAAAATGAGTTTGGAAGTTTTCCTTCCATTTCTATTTTTTGGAACACTTTCAGAAGAATAGGCATTAATTCTTCTTTAAATGTTTGGTAGAATTCCCCTGGGAAGCCATCTGGCCCTGGGCTTTTGTTTTTTGGGAGATTTTTGATGACTGCTTCAATTTCCTTAGTGGTTATAGGTCTGTTCAGGTTTTCTATTTCATCCTGGTTCAGTTTTGGTAGCTCTTACATCTCTAGGAATGCATCCATCTCTTCCAGGTTATCTAATTTGCTGGCATAGAGTTGCTCATAATATGTTCTTATAATTGTTTGTATTTCTTTGGTCTTGGTTGTGATCTCTCCTCTTTCATTCATGATTTTGTTGATTTGGGTCATTTCTCTTTTCTTTTTGATAAGTCTGGCCAGGGGTTTATCAATCTTGTTAATTCTTTCAAAGAACCAGCTCCTAGTTTCGTTGATCTGTTCTACTGTTCTTTTAGTTTCTATTTCATTGATTTCTGCTCTGATCTTTATTATTTCTCTTCTCCTGCTGGGTTTAGGATTTATTTGCTGTTCTTTCTCCAGCTCCTTTAAGTGTAGGGTTAGGTTTTGTACTTGAGACCTTTCTTGTTTCTTGAGAAACGCTTGTTTTGCTATATACTTTCCTCTTAGGACTGCCTTTGCTGCATCCCAAAGATTTTGAACAGTTGTGTTTTCATTTTCATTGGTTTCCATGTATTTTTTTAATTCTTCTTTAATTTCCTTGTTGACCCATTCATTCTTCAGTAGGATGCTCTTTAGCCTCCATGTATTTGAGTTCTTTCCGACTTTCCTCTTGTGATTGAGTTTCAAAGCATTGTGGTCTAAAAATAGGCAGGGAATGATCCCAATGTTTTGGTACCGGTTGAGACCTGATTTATGACCTAGGAAGTGATCTATTCTGGAGAATGTTCCATGGGCACTAGAGAAGAATGTGTATTCCGTTGCTTTGGGGTGGGATGTTCTGAATATGTCTCTGAAGTCCATTTGGTCCAGTGTGTCATTTAAAGCCTTAATTCCTTGTTGATCTTTTGTTTAGACGATCTGTCCATTTCAGTGAGGGGGATGTTAAAGTCCCCCACTATTATTGTATTGTTGTTGATGTGTTTCTTTGCTTTTGTTATTAATTGCCTTATATAATTGGCTCCTCCCATGTTAGTGGCATAGATATTTACAATTGTTAGGTCTTCTTGTTGGATAGATCCTTTAAGTAGGATATAGTGTCCTTCCTCATCTCTTATTACAGTCTTTGGTTTAAAATCTAATTTGTCTGATGTAAGGATTGCCACCCCAGCTTTCTTTTGGTGTCCATTAGCATGATAAATGGTTTTCCACCCCCTCACTTTCAATCTGGGGGTGTCTTTGGTTCTAAAATGAGTCTCTTGCAGACAGCATATTGATGGGTCTTGTTTTTTAATCCAGTCTGTTAGCCTGTGTCTTTTGATTGGGGCATTTAGCCCATTTACATTCAGGGTAACTATTGAAAGATAGGAATTTAGTGCCATTGTATTGCCTGTAAGGTGACTGTTACCGTATATTGTCTGTGTTCCTTTCTGGTCTATGTTGCTTTTAGGCTCTCTCTTTGCTTAGAGGACCCCTTTTAAGATTTCCTGTAGGGCTGGTTTTGTGTTTGCAAATTCCTTTAGTTTTTGTTTGTCCTGGAAGCTTTTTACCTCTCCTTCAATTTTCAATGACAGCCTAGCTGGATGTAGTATTCTTGGCTGCATATTTTTCTCATTTAGTGCTCTGAATATATCCTGCCAGTCCTTTCTGGCCTGCCAGGTCTCTGTGGATAGGTCTGTTGCCAATCTAATGTTTCTACCCTTGTAGGTTACATATCTCTTCTTCTGAGGTGCTTTCAGGAATTTCTCTTTGTCTATGAGACTTGTAAGTTTTACTATTAGATGTCAGGGAGTTGACCTATTTTTATTGATTTTGAGAGGGGTTCTCTGTGCTTCCTGCATTTTCATGCCTGTTTCTTTCCCCAAATTAGGAAAGTTCTCTGCTATAATTTGCTCCATTATACCTTCTGGCCCTCTCTCTCTTTTTTCTTCTTCTGGGATCCCAATTATTCTAATGTTTTTTCGTCTTATGGTATCGCTTATCTCTCGAATTCTGCCCTCGTGATCCAGTAGTTGTTTATCTCTCTTTTTCTCAGCTTCTTTATTTTCCATCATTTCATCTTCTATACTACTGATTCTCTCTTCTGCCTCATTTATTCTAGCACTTAGTGCCCCCATTTTTTATTGCACCTCATTAATAGCCTTTTTGATTTCTACTTGTTTGGATTTTAGCTCTTTTACTTCTCCAGAAAGGGTTTCTCTAATAACTTCCATGTTTTTTTCAAGCCCAGCTATTATCTTTAAAGTGATGATTCTGAACTCTAGATCTGACATCGTACTAATGTCCATATTGAGTAGGTCCCTGGCAGTCGGTACTACCTCTTTTTCTTTTTGTTGAGGTGATTTTTTCCATCTTGTCATTTTGTGCAGAGGAGAATAGATTAATGAGAGAACAAAATGCTAGCAGAGTAACCACATCCCCAGAAAATATACTCTAAACAAATCAGAAAAGACCTGAAGCAGTGGGATAAGAAAGGGAAAGAGAGAAAAAAGAAAAAGAAAAAAAAGAAAAAGAAAAAGATAAAGATAAAAACAAAAACAAACAAAACAAACAAAGCAGCAACAACAAAAGAAAAACCAGAATGTGATCAAATATGATCTATATGGTATATAGATCAGTGCCACACACTAGATTTTGGGTGTATTTTGGTCTTTTAGAAGAAAGTGCCTCCCAAAGTTTTAAAGAATGGAAAACTTACATATGTACAAAATAAGGGTTGATATGATGAAGGTATGGAATATGACTGTAAAAATGGAAATTATAAAAAATTTTATAAAAGGAATTGATGAGAAGTTGTTTGAAAAAAGAAAGAAGAGGATTTAAAAAAAGAAAAAAGAAAAAGAAAAAAAAAGGGAGAGGATGTGATCAGGCAGGGGAATAGAAAACACCATATACTAGAGATTTAGGGTATATTTTAATCTGTTAGAAGAAACTATCTCAAAATTTTAAAGAGAGAACAACTTATATATATATAAGCCAAAATATGGGTAACTACTATGAAAGGATAGAATATGACTCTAAAAATGAAAAATAAAATTTTTTTTTTTAAAAAGGGATTGATAAGATGTTGGTTGAAAAAGGGAAAAAGAAAAATTCAAAAAGAAATAAAAAGACAAAAAGACAGTTAAAAAAATTAACTTTAAAAGACTAAAGAATCATGGTAAAAAAGCCGTGAATTGTATGTGCAGTAGTCCCCTAGCGCTGTAGTTCTGCCGTTTTCATTGATCGGTAAACTTGGTCTTGGCTGGCTGTTCTCGCTAATCTTCTGGGGAGGAGCCTGTTGCCATGGTTTCCATATGTCTCTGCCAGAAGCGGAATTGCCCTGCCCTTGCCCCCTCCTGGCTAAGTAATCTGCTCAGGTTTGCTCTCCGGGGCTTTTGTTCCCTGCGAGCTTTCTGTACAGCTTTGGAGGGGGAGAGTGAAAATGGCGGCCTCCCAATCTCTGCCCCGGAGGAGCCGAGAACTCTGGGCCCCGCTCCTCAGTGAGCCCCCAGAGAAAAGCCGTCAGTCACTCCCGTCTCTCCGGTCTCCAGCCGCACTCCGTGTTCACCCGGCCTGTGACCGCGCGTTTCTATCTCTGGCACCCGACCCTGGGTGGAGTCTCCAAACCCAGCAGATCCCTGTGGTGCACTCCCGCGTGGCTCCTCCTGGGGGAGGAAGGTGAGTCTCCCTGGATCTGGTGCTTGCTGGGTCCCTGCTGGAGGAGCCCCCTACAGGGGCCCGACTGTGCTGCAGATCACAGTTTATGGCAACCCCGAGCTGAGGCAGACACTTAACCAACTGAGCCATCCAGGTGCCCTATGACACCCTTTTCATGTAGATCAGAATTTCTCAATAAATACTGTCCCTGCCCCCAGAAGATTTAATTTAACAATTTTTACAAGACAGGTTTGCTGGTCATGAATTCCTTTAGTTTTTCTTTGTCTGATAAAATCTTTATTTCCCCTTCACTTCTGAATGATGATTTTGCTGAATTATAGACTTTATAAGATATAGAATTATTCAGTTGTAAGTAGTTGTGTACTTGTTTTCAATTTGGGTGGTATACATACACCTAGCAGTAGAATTACTGAGTCATAGTTCATGGATCATTCTATGTTTGCTTTTGTTTTTAACTCCTTCCCATCTTTATAGAGGTAAATTTGATGAATAAAATTGTATAACTTGAAGTGTACAATATGATGATTTGATATACATATACATTTTGAAATCACTACCACAATCATGCTAATTAATGTGTACTTTTTTGAGGAACTGGCAACCTATTCTGTTACCACCATCAGTTTATAATGATTCCAGATTTTCTGCATCTTTGTCAACACTTGTTATATTCTCCCTCTCCTTTACTTATTTATTTTTGATTGTCATCATCCTAGTGGATATAAAGTGATATTGCATTGGGATTTTGATTTGTATTTATGTTGAACATAGTTTAATGTGCTTATTAGGCATTTGTATAGGTTTTTTTGAGAAATTTCTATTCAAAGTCTTTACCCATTTTTTTCAGAGATTTTTAAATTTTTTATTTATATTTATTGTTTATTTTTTATTAAGCTTTTTATTTCAATTTCAATATAGTTAACATACAGTGTTGTATTAGTTTCATGTGTGCAATATAGTTATTCAACAGTTCCATATACTACTCAGTGTTCATCAAGATAAGTGTACTCTTAATCTTAGCACCTGTTTCACCATTCCCCCCACCCAACTCCCCTCTGATATACTTTATTTTAAATGAGTACCCTCAGTTAAAGTTACTTTTATTTTTTCAGCAAGAACATTTTTCCTTGAAGCATACTTCAGAATACATGCTTCTAAAAGATATATAAAACATTCCATCCAAGAAAAGTAGAATACACATTTTCTATAAGTGCACAGAGAAGTATCCCCTGGTTAAATCACATAAAAAGGGACATAACAAATATTACAAATTTAAGAAGACTGAAATCATACCAAGTATATTTTCCAGCCACACTGTACAAAACTGAAGATCAATAATAAAACAAAGCTGGGATCTATAATATAAATATTAATATTTTATATGTAAATAATTAAAAAACACTACTGCACAAGCAATTGGCCAAATGAAGATAAAGAAGATGTGGCGCATATATATATATATATATATATATATATATATATATATATATATACTCAATGGACTATTACCCAGCCATAAAAAAGAATGAAATCTTGTCATTTGCAACAATGTGGATAGAACTAGAGAGTGCTATGCTAAGTGAAATAAGTTAGGGAAAGAAAAAATACTAGATTTCACTCACATGTGAAATTTAAGAAACAAAATGGAAGAACATATGAACAACAAAGAGAGAGAGAGAAGCAAACCAGGAAACAGACTGTTAACTATAACTGGTGGTTAACAGAGGGGAGGTGGATGAGGGAATGGGTTAAGGAGTGTACTTGTAGTAATGAACACTGGGTGTTGTATGTAAGTGATGAATCACTAATTTCTACACCAGAAACTAATATTACACTGTATGTTAACTAACTGGAATTTATTACTTTTTAAGATTTTCTTTTATTTTTTAAAGATTTTTTATTCATTTGAGAGAGAGAGAGAGAGAGCACAGGAAGGGGGGATGGTCAGAGGGAGAGGGAGAAACAGACTCCCCACTGAGCAGGGGGGCAGACACTGGGCTCAATCCCAGGACCCTGGGATCATGACTTGAGTCTAAGGCAAATACTTAACCAACTGAGCCACCTAGGTGTCCCAATTTTTAATTAATCTCTACACCCAACTTAGGGCTTGAACTCACAACCCTGAGATCAAGAGTCACCTGCTCTATTGACTGAGCAAGCCAGATACCCTAACTGGAATTTAAATAAAAACATGAAAAAAAAAAAAAAAAAAAAACAAATAGCAAGTCAAAATATGTCTCAAAACAAAAGAAAGAAAGAGAGAAAGAAAGAAAGAAAGAAAGAAAGAAAGAAAGAAAGAAAGAAAGAAAGAAAGAAAGAAAGAAAGAAAGAA
>NW_023270464.1:5640708-5722467 GCF_011800145.1 Mirounga leonina | reverse complement strand
GAAAGAAAGAAAGAAAGAAAGAAAGAAAGAAAGAAAGAAAGAAAGAAGAAAGAAAAAAGAAAACACAATATTCCAAAATCTATGGGATGCAGTGAAAGCAGATGTTAGAGTGAAATTTATGCTAGGAATACTTGTATTAAAAAAAAAAAAAAGTTCAGGGGTGTTTGGGTGGCTCAGTCCATTAAGTGTCTGACTCTTGATCTCAGCTGAGTCATAGGTCTTGATCTCAGGGTTGTGAATGCAAGCCCTGTGCCAGGCTCCACCCTGGTAGTGCTGCCTACTTACTTAAAAAAAAAAAAAAGTGAAATAAACAACTTAACATTACACTACAAGGAAGTAGAACAAGAAGAAAGTTAGTAGAGGAAGGAAATTTAAAAAATCAGAAATAAATAAAATAGGACCAGAATAAACAATAACATAATATCCAAAGTAATGGCCATTTTTTCCAAAAAATAAACAAAACTGGCTATGCTTTAAATACATTAACTAAGAAAAAAAAAAAAAAAAGGAGAGAAGCTTCAAAAACCAAAATGAGCAATGGAAGAGAAAACAATACAACAGATAACTACAGAATTACAGTGTGATAACAGATTACCATAAATAATTATATACTAACAAATCAGATAACTTGGAAAAAAACAAAAAAAGCAAGCAAACAGATAATTCCTAAAACACACAAGTTACCAAGATTGAACCATGAGTCTTGAATCCAAGAAATAGGAAATCATCTTAGACTAATAGCAAGAATGAAAGTTGAATTAGGGATCAAAAATCTTGCAGCATGGAGAAGCCCAAGACCACAAGGTTTCATTGGAGAATTCTACCAAACATTTAAAAAATAATTAATGGTATTTTTAATCAAAATTTTACAAATAGTGGAATAAAGGGAATATAATTCAAAATCATTCCATGAAACCAGTACACTATTGTTCTGTCTCTGAGTTGGATTGGTTCCTGATATGTCCTACTAGACATTTATCGAATATGAGATTTGAAAATATTTTCTCCAAATTGTAGCTTGTTTTTTCAGTTTCTAGCAACTATAGTCTGAGGTGGGGAAAACAAATGAGACTCTGCACTCCTCTATCAAGTAACTTCCTGACAGGTCAAAACACACAATTTTTTTTTTTTTTTTCTATAACAAGTCCATATTTCTCCCCTCAATGAGTCACACTAGGGATATTGTCTTCATGGAGTGTAGTAAATGATAGGCAAATATGTCATAATGCTCTATAACAGCAATTTAGCGTCCCCTTTCTTCAGTAAGTACTCCCCTGATTGCTGTACGTTTTTGGTTAAATTCTAAAATGTGGATTCTGTCAGTTTTTGCCAGTTTAATTGTTTCAGTGGAGGTCCTAACACTCCAGCTCCCTACTTTGCAAATTAAATGAAATCACTTCCATCATTCAACTTTCCTATGCCCAAAAAAGCCTTCATTTTACATCTTTTTGAAAGCTTTTTTTCACTGTGTTTAGAATTTATGTTTATAGGTTTTTCTTTGTTTAGTGCTTTAAAGATATCAAAAACTAATGATGTACTGTATGGTGACTAACATAGCATAATTTTAAAAAAGAAAAAAACTGGGAAGAATCTAGACATTTAGAGTTTAAGAAAATCTCAAAAATCATCTACCACAGTTTTTTTTGCTAGTTGTGACAATTAGATATGATTTGTTCTAATTCATATATAATATATTCAAATGGTTGACCAAAAAAAAAAAAAAAAGATACTGTTCCACTGTTTCTAACAGTATATGCTGTCATCCTTATCTTTTTCCTATGTATGTAATCTGTCTTTTTTCTTTGTTTGTTATTAAATTTTCTCTTTGTCCATTGGGTGTGGGTGTTTTGATTACGAGCTACATTGTTATAGTATTCTTTTAAGTTTCTTGTCCTTGGGTTCCTTATGCTTCTTGAATGTGTGGATTTACATTTTTATCAAAATTTGAAAAATTTTCACCATTACATTTTCAGTTTTTCTGGGAAACACAAATAACATGTATATACAATATGTTACTGTGCTGCTTGAAATTGTCTCACAGCCCACTGATTTTTTAATCTTTTTTCTCTATGTTCAATTTTGTTAAATTTTCTCCTTTCTTTGTATGTCTGGTATTGAATGGCAGATATTTTGAATGTTATCTTCTCAGAGCCACTAAATATTCATTCCCTACATTCTTGATTCAGATATTTCGGAATTCAGTTGAGTTACTTAAATAGTTAAAGTTTGTTTGGGTGGGTCAGATCAGCATTCACTCTAAGCTAATTGTTCGCAACTGAAGAAAACTCTCCTGTTTATTCTGCCAAATGCTCCACGAATGATGAGTTTTTTCCAGTATGACTGGTAGGAAGAAACATTATTCTTAATCTAGGTTAGGTTCATACTCTGTTAATTTTAATCTTTTCAGATGATGTCCCTGGGATGAGCAGTTTCTTTCCATGGATGTGCTACTTGAGCCATAACACTCTGGCACTTCTGTTTTTCAATTAAATCATCACCGACTAATTTCCAAGCTGAATCCCCATAGAAAAACTTTTTCTTTGTATTTCTACCCCAATATAAAGAAACAAAATTAATAAATATATATTATAAATTTGAATTCTTAAAAAGCCTAGAGGCTCCTGAGAAGGCAATTGTCTCCCTGTATATATATCACAATATATATATTCTCTTTATGACTGAGTGATATTTTATTGTGTTATTTTATTGTGTGTGTATCACATTTTCTTTATTCTATATATGTATATCACATTTTCTTTATTCATTCATCTATTGATGGACATTTAGGTTACTTCCACATCATGGCTAATGTAAATAATGCTGCAATAAACAAAGGGGCACGTGTGTCTTTTTGAATTAGTGTTTTCATTTTCTTTGGGTAAACAAACACCCAGCAGTGAAATTACTGGATTATATAGTAATTATTTATTTATTTGTTTGTTTCTTTGTTTGTTTTTGATGTAGTGTTCCATGATTCATTGTTTGCGTATAACACCCAATGCTCCATTCAATACGTACCCTCTTTATTTTTAATTTTTTGAGGAACCTCCATACTGTTTTCCAAAGTGGCTGCACCAATTTACATTATCACCCACAGTACACAAGGGTTCCCTTTACATTACATCCTTGCCAACACTCTTTATACCTTGTCTTTTTGATACTAGCCATTCTGATTGGTGTGAGGTGATATCTCATTGTGGTTTTCATAAGCATTTCCCTGATGATAAGTAATGTTCAGCATCTTTTCTTGTGTCTGTTGGACAGCTGTATGTCTTCTTTGGAAAAATGTCTATTCAGATCCTCTGCCCATTTTATAATTGGATTTTTTATGTTGAGTTGTAGCTCTTTATATATTTTGGAGATTAACCCCTTATCAGATATATCATTTGCAAATATCTTCTTCCATCTAGTAGGTTGTCTTTTGCTTTGTAGATGGTTTCCTTGTTGTTCAAAAGGGTGTTAATTTGATGTAATCTCAATTGTTTGTTTTTTCTTTTGTTTCTCTCGCCTGAGGAGAAATATACAGAAAAATGTTGCTAACTCCAATGCCCAGGAGATTGCTGCCTGTTTTTTTAAGAAGTTTTGTGCTTTCAGGTCTTACATTTAGGTATTAATCCATTTTGAGTTTATTTTTGTGTATGGTGTAAGAAAGTGATCCAGTTTCATTCTTTTGCATGGAGTTGTCTAGTTTTCCCAACACCATCTATTGAAGAGACAGGTTTTTTTTTTTCCACTGTATATTCTTGTTTCCTTTGTGATAGATTATTTAACTATATAAAGTGGATTTATTTCTGGGCTTTATTCTGTTCCATTGATATGTGTGTCTATTTTTGTGCCAGGACCATAAAATTTTGATTCCTATAGTTTTGTAGTATAGCTTGAATGTGATCTTATGATACCTCCATCTTTGTTCTTTCTCAAGATTTCCTTGGCTATTTGAGATCTTTTGTTGTTTCATACAAATTTTAGTATTATTTGATCTAGTTCTGTAAAAAAATACTATTGATATTTTCAGAGGGTTTGTGTTGCCCTGTAGATTGCTTTGGATAGTATGCACATTTTAACAATATTAATTATCCCAATTCATAAACATGATATATCTTTTTCTTTTTTATCTCTGTCATCTTTATGTTCATCAGAATCCTACATTTTTGAGAGTACAGATTGTTCACCTCCTTGGTAAAATTTATTCCTAGGTATTTTATTATTTTTGGTGCATTTATAAGTGGGATTATTTTCTTAGTTTCTCCTTCTGCTACTTTGTAATAGTGTATAGGAATGCAACCAATTTCTCTATATTAATTTTGCATCTTGTAAATTTGCAAAATTTATTTATTAGTTCTAATAATTTTTTAGTGGGGTCTTTAGTATTTTCTATATGTAGTGTCATTTGCAAATAGTAATAGTTTTACTTCTTCCTTACTAATTTGGATGCCTTTTTTTCTTGTCTGATTAATGCAGTAGGGACTTCTATTACTATGTTGAATAAAAGTGGTGAGAGTGCACATCTTTGTCTCATTCCTGATCTTAGAAAAAAAGTTTTCAGTTTTTTTATCATTGAGTAAGATATTAGCTGTGGGTTTGCCATATATGCCTTTATAATATTGAGGCATATTCCTTCTAAACCTCCTTTGTTGAGAGTTTTGTCATGAATAGATGTTAAACTTTGCCAAATATTCTTTTTTGTACCTTTGATACTATTATATGGTGTTTACCCTTCATATTGTTAATGTGGTGTATAACGTTGGTTGATTTGCTAATATTGAACCATCCCTCTATCGCACAATAAATCCCACCTGATTGTGGTGAATTATCTTTTTAATGTATTGTTGAATTGGTTTGCTACTATTTTGTTGAAGATGTTTGCACTGTGTTCATCAGTATTTAGCCTGCAGTTTTCTTTTTTAGTTTTTGTCTGGTTTTGGTATTAGCATAATGCTGACCTCATAAATTGAATTTGGAATACTTCCCTCCTTCTCCTCCTTCTCTGTCTCCTCCTTCTTTTGGAATATTTTGAGAAGTATCTTTAAATGTTTTGGACAATTCACCTATGAAGCCATCATGTCCTAAACTTCTGTGTGTTGATAGTTTTTCTTTTAATTTTTTTTTTTTAAATTACAGATTTAATTTCATTACCAGTAATTGGTCTGCTCAAATTTTGTATTTCTTCTCGATTCAGTTTGGGAGATTGTATGTTTCTAGAAATTTATCCACTTTTTCCAGGTTGTCCAATCTGTTGACCTGCAATTTTTTTGGTAGTATTTTTTTAAATTTTATTTTATTATGTTATGTTAGTCACCATATAATACATCATTAATTTTTGATGTAATGATCCATGCTTCATTGTGTTCATATAACACCCAGTGCTCCATGCAGTACATGCCCTCCTTAATTATAATTATTTATATTTCTGTGGTGGTGTTACTTCTCTTTCATTTCTGATTTTATTTGAGTCCTCTCTATTTTTTCCTTGACAGAGTCTGGCTAATGACTTATCAGTTTTGTTTATCTTTTCAAAGAACCGTTCTCTTGGTTTTGTTGATCTTTTCCTGTGTGTGTGTGTGTGTGTGTGTGTCTTTGTTTCATTTATTTCCAACTCTGATCTTTATTAGTTCCTTCCTACTGCTAATTTTAGTCTTTTAGGCTTTTTTATTGTTGTTCTCTCTGTAGTTCCTTTAGGTGTAAGGTTAGATTGCTGAGTTGAGATTTTTCCTGTTAGAGTTAGGGTTATGTCGCTATAAACATCCCTTTTACAACTGTTTTTGCTATGTCTCAAATATTTTGAACCATTGTTTTTCCATTTTTATTAATCTCCAGATTTTTTTTTTAATTTTGTCTTTGCTTTCTTTTTTGGCCCATTTGTTGTTTAGTAGCATGCTGTTTAGCATCCATGTGTCTTAGGGTTTTTTTTCCAGTTTTTTTTTTTTTTCCTCATAATTGACTTTCAGTTTCACAACATGTGGTCAGAAAAAGATGCTTGATATGATTTCAATCTTCTTAAATTTATTGAGACTTGTTTTGTGACTTAATATGTAATCTATCCTAGGATATGTTCCTTGGGCACTTGAAAAGTGTGTATATTCTGCTGTTGCCCATCACCCAGTTACCCCATCCTTCCCACCTCCCCTCCAGCAACCTTCAGTTTGTTTCCTATAGTTAAAGGTCTCTTATTCTTCTGTTTTTGCATGTTCTGTCCATATCAGTTAAGTTCATCTGATTTAATGTGTCATTCAAAGTCACTGTCTCCTTATTGATTTTCTGTCTGGATTATCTACTCATTAATGTAAATGGAGTATTAAAGTTCTCTAATATTATTCTATTGCTGTCAATTTCTCTTTTTATGTCTGTTGATATTTGCTTTATGTATTTTGGTCCTACTATGTTGGATGCATAGATATTTACAGTTGTTATATTCTCTTGTTGCATCAATCCTTTTATCATCATGTAATGCCTTTCTTTGTTGTAACAGTTTTTGTTTTAAAGTCTATTTTGTCTCATATTAGTATCACTACCCTGGCTTTTTTTTTTTTTTTTTTTTTCACTCTAATTTGTATGGAATATCTTTTTTCCATCCCTTCACTGTCAGTCTGTATGAATATTTAGGTCTGATGTAAGTCTTTTGTAGGCAACAAATCATTGGGTCTTGTTTTTTGTGTGCACTCAGTCACTTTGTCATTTAATTGAGGCACTTAGACTATTTGCATTTAAATTAATTATTAGTAAATATGTACTTATTACCATTTTTTAATATCCAAGATATATATATATTTAATTGTATTATGTTATGTTAGTCACCATACAATACATCATTAGTTTTTGATGTGCTGATCCACGATCCATTGTTTTCATATAACAGCCGGTGCTCCACGCAATATGCGCCCTATTTAATACCCATCACCGGACAAGCCCATCCCCCTATACTCCTCCCCTCTAAAAGGGGAGGAGTTTGTTTCTCAAAGTCCATAGTCTCTCATGGTTCATCTCTCCCTCCGATTTCCCTCCCTTCATTTTTCCCTTCCTTCTCCTAATGTCCTCCATGCTATCCTGTATGTTCTGCAAATAAGTGAAACCATATGATAATTGACTTTCTTTGCTTGACTTATTTTACTTAACATAATCTCCTCCAGTCCCATCCACGTGGATGTAAAAGTTGGGTATTCATCCTTTCTGATGGCTGAGTAATATTCCATTGTATATATGGACCACATCTTCTTTATCCATTCATCTGTTGAAGGGCATCTTGGCTCTTTCCACAGTTTGGCTATTGTGGACATTGCTGCTATGAACATTGGGGTGCATATGGCCCTTCTTTTCACTACATCTGTGTCCTTGGGGTAAATACCCAGGAGTGCAATTGCTGGGTCATAGGGTAGCTCTATTTTTAAATTTTTGAGGAACCTCCACACTGCTTTCCAAAGTGGCTATACCAACTTGCATTCCCACCAACAGTGTAAGAGGGTTCCCTTTCCTCCACAACCTCTCCAACATTTGTTGTTTCTTTCCTTGTCCATTTTTGCCATTCTAACTGGTGTAAGGTGGTACTTATTACCATTTTGATAACTGTTTTCTGGTTGTTTTTCTACTTTTTCTCTATTCTCTTCTTCCTCTTTTGTGCTCTTTCCTTTTGATTGATGTCTTCCTTTAGTGTTATGCTTAGATTCCTTTCTCTATATTTCTTTGTATATCTATTATAAGCTTTTGGTTTGTGGTTACCATGAGGGTTTATATAACATCCTAAACATATAGCACTCTATATTAAATTGATGTTTGCTTAAGCTTCAACACATTATAAAAGAACTTCATTTGTATTCTTCCCCACATGTGTTGTGTATATGATGTAATATCTTACATAATTTATTTTGTGACCCAAATTCTGAGTCACAGAGCAAGGAGTACTTAAGTAAATTGTTTATGTTAGTAAAGAATCTTTCTTTTAAATTACAAAAATAGTGTTGATTCTTCCCATTTGACTACTCTCTGCATTCCCAGGAAGTTTTATGCACCATTGTTACATGTTTAACATACCAAATATTGATGCCGTCTATATTGCTAGACTTTGCAAAAAAAAAAAAACAAAACATCTACAGGAACATCATTTTTGATTATTATACAACTCTACTGACTAGTTTTCTTTATTTTTTATTTCAAGTGTTCCTTAAGCAAAATATAATAAACATCTTTTTTTTAAGGATTTATGTATTTATTTATTTCTCTCTTTTTAAAAAAGATTTTTATTTATTTATTTATTTTCCAGACAGAGAGAGACAGAGACAGAGAGCACAATCAGGGGGAGCAACAGGCAATGGGAGAGGAAGAAGCAGGCTCCCCAGCGGAGCAGGGAGCCTGATGTGGGGCTTGATCCCAAGACCCTGGGATCGTGACATGAGCAGAAAGCAGATGCTTAACTGACTGAGCGACCCAGAGGCCCCTAAGTGTCTGTTTTCTGTTTTTCCTCTCTTTAAGGATACAAAAATGCTGATTTGATGGGATACATGCATCCCAATGTTTATAGCAGCATTATCAGCAATAGCCAAATGCTGGAAAGAACCCAAATGCCCATAAACTGATATTGGATAAAGAAGTGGTATATATACACACAATGGAATATTACTCAGCCATAAAAAGAATGAAATTTTGCCATTTGCAATGATGTAGATGGAGCTAGAGACTATTATGCCAAGCAAAATAAATCAATCCATTTCTCTTTATATAACCACAATTTAGTTTATATATTTCAATGGTGCTGTATTTGTGTATCCTATGAAAAAATAATTATGGGGGGTGGAGCAAGATGGCGGAGGAGTAGAAGACCTGGATTTCCTCTCCTCTCAGGAATTCAGCTGGATAGGGATCAAACCATTCTGAACACCTACAAACTCAACAGGAGATTGAAGAAAAGAATAGCAACAACTCTCTGAACAGAAAAGCAACCACTTTCTGGAAGGTAGGACGTGCAGAGAAGTGAATCCGACGTGATATTTGGGGGGATACACAGCGGGGGAAGGGCCTCCGTCCGCCATTTCTGGCAAGTGATAGAGCCGCAGAGCACAAAATCAGAATTTTTCGAAGTCGCCTCCACTGAGGGACGTCGCTCCGGTGGCTAAGTGGGGGGTGGAACTCCCGTGGGACAGTGTGGTCTCAGGACCCTCAGGGTCACAGAAAGACTGGGGGTGCCTGAGTGTGGCAGAGCTCCCAGGGATTGGAGCGGGGAAGCCGGCTGCAGAGACAGAGCCGAGGCATGGGCTCTCAGCTCGGGGTTGTCATAAACTGTGATCCACGGCACAGTCGGGCCACTGCTCCTCCAGCAGGGACCTAACAAGCAGCAGATCCGGGGAGACTCCCCTTCCTCCCCCGGGAGGAGAGGTGCTGGAGCGCACCGCAGGGATCTGCTGGGTTTGGAGACTCCACCCAGGGTCGGGTGCCAGAGATAGAAACGCGCAGTCACAGGCCGGGTGAGCACGGAGTGTGGCCGGAGACCGGGGAGACGGGAGTGATTGACTGCTTTTCTCTGGGGGCTCACTGAGGAGTGGGGCCTGAGTTCTCGGCTGCTCTACAGTGGTGATTGGGAGGCTGCCTTTTCACTCTCGTCCTCCAAAGCTGTACGGAAAGCTTGCAGGGAACAAAAGCTCCTGAGAGCAAACCCAAGCAGATTACTTAGACCAGACCGGGCAAGGGTGGGGCAATTTCGCCTCCGGCAAAGGCATTTGGGAACCACGACAACAGGCCCCTCCCCCAGAAGATCAGCGAGAACAGCCAGCCAAGACCAAGTTTACCAATCAATGAGAACAGCAGAAGTCCAGTGCTAAGGGAATACTGCACATAGAATTCATGGCTTTTTTATCATGATTCTTTTGTCTTTCAAAGTTAAATTTTTTTAACTGTCTTTTTTCTTTTTGAATTTTTCTTTTTCCCTTTTCAACTAACATCTTATCAATCCGTTTTAAAAAAAAAATTATTTTTCATTTTTAGAGTCATATTCTATCCCTTCATAGTAGTTACCCATATTTTTGGCATATATATATATAAGTTGTTCTCTCTTTAAAATTTTGCGAGAGTTTCTTCTAACAGATCAAAATACCCTAAATCTCTGGTATATGGTTATTTTCTACTCCGCTGCCTGATCACTTTCCATCCCTTTTTCTTTTCTTTTTTTTTTTAAATCCTCTTTTCTTTTCTCAAACAACTTCTTAAGAATCCCTTTTATAAAATTTTTTATAATTTCCATCTTTACAGTCATATTCCATCCCTTCATCATATCAACCCTTATTTTTGTACATATATAAGTTTTTCTTTCTTTAAAATTTTGGGAGGCACTTTCTTCTAACAGACCAAAATACACCCAAAATCTAGTGTGTGGCACTGATCTATATACCATATAGATCATATTTGATCACATTCTGTATTTGTTTTGTTTTGTTTTGTTCTGTTTCTGTTTGTTTTTATCTTTTTCTTTTTTTTTCTTTTTCTTTTTTCTCTCTTTCCCTTTCTTTTCCCACTGCTTCAGGTCTTTTCTGATTTGTTTAGAGTACATTTTCTGGGGACGTTCTTACCCTGCTAGCATTTTGTTCTCTCATTAATCTATTCTCCTCTGCACAAAATGACAAGATGGAAAAAATTACCTCAACAAAAAGAACAAGAGGTAGTACCGACTGCCAGGGACCTACTCAATACAGTCATTAGTACGATGTCGGATCTAGAGTTCAGTATCATCACTTTAAAAATACTAGCTGGGCTTGAAAAAAGAATGGAAGTTATTAGAGAAACCTTTTCTGGAGAAGTAAAAGAACTAAAATCTAACCAAGTCAAAATCAAAAAGGCTATTAATGAGGTGCAATCAAATATGGGGGCACTAACTGCTAGGATAAATGAGGCAGAAGAGAGAATCAGTGATATAGAAGACCAAATGATGGAAAATAAAGAAGCTGAGAAAAAGAGAGATAAAGAACTTTGGATTACGAGGGCAGAATTCGAGAGATAAGCGATACCATAAGAAGAAACAACATTAGGGGGCGCCTGGGTAGCTCAGTTGGTTAAGAGACTGCCTTCGGCTCAGGTCATGATCCTGGAGTCCCGGGATCAAGTCCCACATCAGGCTCCCTGCTTGGCAGGGAGTCTGCTTCTCCCTCTGACCATCCACCCAATGCTCTCTCTCTCTCTCATTCGCTCTCTGTCAAATAAATAAATAAAATCTTAAAAAAAAAAAAAAAAGAAGAAGAAGAAACAACATTAGAATATTGGGATCCCAAAAGAAGAAGAAAGAGAGAGAGGGGCAGAAGGTATAATGGAGCAAATTATAGCAGAGAACTTCCCTAATTTGGGGAAGGAAACAGGCATCAAAATCCAGGAAGCACAGAGAACCCCTCTCAAAATCAATAAAAATAGGTCAACTCCCCGACATCTAAGAGTAAGAATTACAAGTCTCAGAGAAAAAGAGAAAATCCTGAAAGCAGCTCGGGAGAAGAGATCTGTAACCTACAATGGTAGAAATATTAGATTGGCAACAGACCTATCCACAGAAACCTGGCAGGCCAGAAAGGACTGGCAGGATATATTCAGAGCACTAAATGAGAAAAATATGCAGCCAAGAATACTATATCCAGCTAGGCTGTCATTGAAAATTGAAGGAGAGATAAAATCTTCCAGGACAAACAAAAACTAAAGGAACTTGCAAACACGAAATCTTTTTTTTTTTTTTTTTTTTAAGATTTTATTTTATTTAATTGACAGAGAGAAAGATAGCGACAGCAGGAACACAAGCAGGGGGAGTGGGAGACGGAGAAGCAGGCTTCCCACTGAGCGGGGACCCCAATGTGGGGCTTGATCCCCGGACCCTGGGATCATGACCCGAGCCTAAGGCAGACGCTTAACGACTGAGCCACCCAGGCACGCCCCTACAAGAAACTTTGAAAGGGGTCCTCTAAGCAAAGAGAGAGCTTACAAGCAACATAGACCAGGAAGGAACACAGACAATATACAGTAACAGTCACCTTACAGGCAATACAATGGCATTAAATTCCTATCTTTCAATAGTTACCCTGAATGTAAATGGGCTAAATGCCCGAATCAAAAGACAGAGGCTATCAGATTGGATTAAAAAACAAGATCCACTGATATGCTGCCTGCAAGAGACCCATTTTTGATCCAAAGACACCCCCAGATTGAAAGTGAGGGGGTGGAAGACCATTTGCCATGCTAATGACACCAAAAGAAAGCTGGGGTGGCAATCCTTATATCAGACAAATTAGATTTTAAACCAAAGATTGTAATAAGAGATGAGGAACGACACTATATCCTACTTAAAGGGTCTATCCAACAAGAAGATGTAACAATCGTAAATATCTATGCCCCTAACATGGGAGCAGCCAAATATATAAGGCAATTAATAACAAAAGCAAAGAAAAACATTGACAACAATACAGTAATAGTGGGGGACTTTAACACCCCCCTCACTGAAATGAACAGATCATCTAAGCAAAAGATCAATAAGGAAATAAAGACTTTAAATGACACAGTGGACCAAATGGACTTCACAGACATATTCAGAACATTCCATCCCAAAGCAATGGAATACACATTCTTCTCTAGTGCCCATGGAACATTCCCAGAATCTATCACATCCTAGGTCATAAATCAGGTCTCAACCAGTACCAAAAGATTGGGATCATTCCCTGCCTATTTTCAGACCACAGTGCTTTGAAACTAGAACTCAATCACAAGAGGAAAGTCGGAAAGAACTCAAATACATGGAGGCTAAAGAGCATCCTACTGAAGAATGAATGGGTCAACAAGGAAATTAAAGAAGAATTAAAAAAATACATGGAAACCAATGAAAATGAAAACACAACTATTCAAAATCTTTGGGATGCAGCAAAGGCAGTCCGAAGAGGAAAGTATATAGCAATACAAGCCTTTCTCAAGAAACAAGAAAGGTCTCAAGTACACAACCTCACTGTACACCTAAAGGAGCTGGAGAAAGAACAGCAAATAAAGCCTAAACCCAGCAGGAGAAGAGAAATAATAAAGATCAGAGCAGAAATCAATGAAATGGAAACTAAAAGAACAGTAGAACAGATCAATGAAACTAGGAGCGGTTCTTTGAAAGAATTAACAAGATTGATAAACCCCTGGCCAGACTTATCAAAAAGAAAAGAGAAATGACCCAAATCAACAAAATCATGAATAAAAGAGGAGAGATCACAACCAAGACCAAAGAAATACAAACAATTATAAGAACATATTATGAGCAACTCTATGCCAGCAAATTAGATCACCTGGAAGAAATGGATGCATTCTTAGAGATGTATCAACTACCAAAACTGAACCAGGAAGAAATAGAAAACCTGAACAGACCTATAACCACTAAGGAAATTGAAGCAGTCATCAAAAATCTCCCAACAAACAAAAGCCCGTGGCCAGATGGCTTCCCAGGGGAATTCTACCAAACATTTAAAGAAGAATTAATACCTATTCTTCTGAAACTGTTCCAAAAAATAGAAATGGAAGGGAAACTTCCAAACTCATTTTATGAGGCCAGCATTACCTTGATCCCAAAACCAGACAAAGACCCCATCCAAAAGGAGAATTACAGACCAATATCCCTGATGAACATGGATGCAAAAATTCTCACCAAAATACTAGCCAATAGGATCCAACAGTACATTAAAAGGATCATTCACCACGACCAAGTGGGATTTATCCCTGGGCTGCAAGTTTGGTTCAACATCCACAAATCAATCAACGTGATACAATACATTAACAAAAGAAAGAACAAGAATCATATGATCCTCTCAATAGATGCAGAAAAAGCATTTGATAAAGTGCAGCATCCTTTCTTGATCAAAATTCTTCAGAGTATAGGCATAGAGGGTACATACCTCAATATCATAAAAGCCATCTATGAAAAACCTACAGCGAATATCATTCTCAATGGGGAAAAACTGAGAGCTTTCCCCCTAAGGTCAGGAACGCGGCAGGGATGTCCACTATCACCACTGCTATTCAACATAATTTTGAAAGTCCTAGCCACAGCAATCAGAGAACAAAAAGAAATAAAAGGCATCCAAATCAGCAAAGAAGAAGTCAAACTCTCACTCTTTGCAGATGATATGATACTTTATGTGGAAAACCCCAAAGACTCCAACCCAAAACTGCTAGAACTCATACAGGAATTCAGTCAAGTGGCAGGATATAAAATCAATGCACAGAACTCAGTGGCATTCCTATATACCAACAACAAGACAGAAGAAAGAGAAATTAAGGAGCCGATACTATATATAATTACACCCAAAACCATAAGATACCTAGGAATAAATCTAACCAAAGTGGCAAAGGATCTGTACTCAAAAACCATAAAATACTCATGAAAGAATTTGAGGAAGACACAAAGAAATGGAAAAACGTTCCATGCTCATGGATTGGAAGAACAAATATGGTGAAGATGTCAATGCTACCTAGACCAATCTACACATTCAATGCAATCCCCATCAAAATACCATCCACTTTTTTCAAAGAAATGGAACAAATAATCCTAAAATTTGTATGGAACCAGAAAAGACCCCGCATAGCCAGAGGAGTGTTGAAAAAGAAAAGCAAAGCTGACGGCATCACAATCCGGACTTCCAGGTCTATGACAAAGCTGTCATCATCAAGACAGTATGGTCCTGGCACAAAAACAGACACATAGATCAATGGAACAGAATAGAGAGCCCAGAAATGGACCCTCAACTCTATGGTCAACTAATCTTCACCAAAGCAGGAAAGAATGTCCAATGGAAAAAAAAGACATTCTCTTCAACAAATGGTGTTGGGAAAATTGGATATCCACATGCAGAAGAATGAAATTGGACCATTTCCTTACACCACACACAAAAATAGACTCCAAATGGTTGAAAGACCTCAATGTGAGACAGGAGTCCATCAAAATCCTAAAGGAGAACACAGGCAGCAACCTCTTCGACCTCAGCTGCAGCAACTTCTTCCTAGAAACATCGCCAAAGGAAAGGGAAGCAAGGGCAAAAATGAACTATTGGGACTTCATCAAGATAAAAAGCTTTTGCAAAGCAAAGGAAACAGTCAACAAAACCAAAAGACAACCGACAGAATGGGAGAAGATATTTGCAAATGACATATCAGAAAAAGGGCTAGTATCCAAAATCTATAAAGAACTCATCAAACTCAACACCCAAAGAGCAAAGAATCCAATCAAGACATGGGCAGAAGACATGAACAGACATTTTTCCAAAGAAGACATCCAAATGGCCAACAGACACACGAAAAAGTGCTCAACATCGCTCGGCATCAGGGAAATCCAAATCAAAACCTCAATGAGATACCACCTCACACCAGTCAGAATGGCTAAAATTAACAAGTCAGGAAACGACAGATGTTGGCGGGGATGCGGAGAAAGCGGTACCCTCCTCCACTGTTGGTGGCAATGCAATCTGGTGCAGCCACTCTGGAAAACAGTATGGAGGTTCCTCAAAAAGTTGAAAATAGAGCTACCATAAGACCCAGCAATTGCACTACTGGGTATTTACCCCAAAGATACAAAAGTAGGGATCCGAAATGGTACATGCACCCCAATGTTTATAGCAGCATTATCCACAATAGCCAAACTATGGAAAGAGCCAAGATGTCCTTCGACAGATGAATGGATAAAGAAGAAGTGGCATATATATATACAATGGAATATTATGCAGCCATCAATAGGAATGAGATCTTGCCATTTGCAACAACATGGATGGAACTGGAGGGTATTATGCTGAGTGAAATAAGTCAAACAGAGAAAGACATGTGTCATATGACCTCACTGATATGAGGAACTCTTAATTGCAGGAAACAAACTGAGTGTTGTTGGAGTGGGGGGTGGGGTGGGAGGGATGGGTTGACTGGGTGGTAGACACTGGAGAGGGTGTGTGCTCTGGTAAGCGCTGTGAATTGTGCAAGACTGTTGAATCTCAGATCTGTACCTCTGAAAGAAATAATGAAATATATGTTAAGAAAAAAAATAGAAGAAGGTAGCAGGAGGGGAAGAATGAAGGGGGGGAAATCGGAGGGGTAGATGAACCATGAGAGACGACGGGCTCTGAAAAACAAACTGAGGGTTCTAGAGGGGATGGGGCTGGGAGGATGGGTTAGCTTGGTGATGGGTATTGAGGAGGGCACGTTCTGCATGGATCACTGAGTGTTATGCACAAACAATGAATCATGGAACACTACAGCTAAAACTAATGATGTAATGTATGGGAATTAACATAACAATAAAAATTAAGAAAATAATAAGAATAATGGGGTAATATATGTATATGTTTTTATGCTATTTTTCACTTGAGAGTATATTTCCATATGAATATCTCATACACTTTAAGAAATACTCAATATTCTGTTATATTAATTAGGGATAGAATTTTTTTTTTAATTTCTTAGAGAAACTTTTGGGATTTTTGCTGGTATTAGTCACCAAGATATTTATTCTTATTTTTGAGTACTTAATCTACATACTTTTTGAAATGAGAATGGTATGTTAAGAAATAATAATTATATTTTGTTGCACATTGTCAAATTACTTTCACATACATTTCCACAAGTATGGAACTCCCCCCAGGAATCCACTGATGTACATTTCTACACACACACATTAATGCTATATAGTGATAACTCAGCTTTTAAATTTAAATGTACTTGATAATACCTGAGTTGATGAGATTGACCATCCTATAATGTATAACCTCTTTCTGAATTATCTTTTTCTCTTTAAATTTAAATCACAAGTAAGGTCCTGAGTGCATATGGGAACCAAGGAAATGCTATGATTTTGTCCCAGGAAGAGCTGACAGAATGGAACAACTAAGTTCACTGGGTTTTAATTCATTTTTATATAAACAGTATAAATTTTATTACAAATTTTGAATATAGAAAATTAAAAAAAAATAACCTCCTGGCTGTAATCCAACCATTTTGGATTTTAGAGAATTCTTATGCAGTCATCTTTGCAATGTTTTTGTGGGCTGCAGTGCTTCTTTCCATTTTTTTTTTTTTCATCTCTGACTGCTAATCATACATTACCTACTGCAGTGTGGTCCCTGCTTTCTGTGCTCTTCTTTAATTTGCCTAATAACACATTCATCCAGTTCTCTCTCCCTCCTACCAGTTTCTACCCAGGTATGGACCACAAGGAGGCTGAGGACTTGTGCTTTTCCCTCATGATGGGAGAGGGACCAGATCCACCTTTGGATATTTCTTTAGGTCCACCATCACCTTCCCATATTCCTCAACTCCCTTCACCCATCCCCAACAATTACTTGAAGGGTGAACTCGTCTCCCTTCTCTTTTTTACTTTAATCTGGGAGGCAAATCATAAGCCTTCTTCCCTGTAAGCCTGTTAACTCTTCACCTCCCACAGAGAGACAAATGCCGCAAACCTCAATCTTCAGAATAGCAAAGTAACAAGCATGAAGAAGATAAAGGATTTTAGCAACATGGTTAACAAAAGAATTGAAAAGTAAGAATCAGAGAGAAAGAGAATGACTTTCAGCCTTGGTCAGGTCTGTATATCCCACCTCTGTTGTCCAGGCACTAGGCATGTAGTTCAAGGTCTAAAGTAGCGTCTGATACCTGGTAGGAATTCTAGATCCCCCACTCACTGGCTATGTGATGCGGTACTAGGCACTTAACTGTCCACCTTAGTCATCTCTTTAAAATGATGATGCTGATGGAAACAACATAGGCTACATGAAAAGATAACAAGAGGTAATTGCCTGGCACTGATTAGATAATTAACAAATAATAACTAATATTTCAACCTATTCTAATAGTCAGAAGGCCCATCTAAGATTTATTTTCTGCTTTTTTTATCCTGAAGAAAAAAAAAAAAAAGTTTTCTTTATGATATGGTCTTTCTTAAAAAAAAAAAAAAAAAAGTAGTAACTTCAATATTTCCTTTCCCTTTTTCCCCACAGCCTCTGCCTTGGTTTAGAATTTCATCAACTCTCATTTACGCTATTTCAGGAGCCTAGTAACCAGTTTCCCTGGCAACAATTTCCACTCTACTCATTTATTGCCTAAGGACTGATTTTCTTCCCTTGCTCCTCAACCCCTTCTATTATTCTATCTTCCCCATCAAATGAATTTCAACGCCACATTCATAATGCATGTTATAATATTGTTTGTGTGCCTGGTTAGTCCTTTTTGCATATGAATAAATGTTTTTTTTTTTCAGTAGTTGAAATTATAGCACTGTATAATTTCTATTCTGATTTTCACCTAACAGTAATTTCACAAGCCCTTTTCTGACTGCGAGAGAACACTAATTATTTTTCTAGACAACATGTGGATTCATGAGTGAAAAAATATTATTCAATTAATTATTATATACTGTTGTTAGAAATATAGGTTGTTTCCAATTATTCAGGATTGTTTTAAATGATGTTCCATTGAGGGTCTGGGTAATGCATTGTTATTTTCCTTATTTTTGACTGATTTCATTGTAAGATAAATTCTATGGGATAGTGTCAATGGGGAAAAGAGAAAATATTTTATGGTGTTTGATAATGTTGTCAGCTGCTTTCCAAATGTAATGGCTCAACTCCACTAACCCATGTTCTCTATTATTACACCATTTTGCTACAAGACATATGAATCACAAATTATCATGTAAACCAATTCTGCATTTAAAGAATGAAAAATGTTCTTAATTTAATGATTATAAATTGAAATCTTTGCTTTAGTTTAATTATTAACAAGTTTCAAATTATCTACATTTCACTCTGTGTGTGTATAATTTGAAGCATAACAATTCATATAATTTGATTATTCTTTATTGTTATACTCACTAAGAACATTTGATTAATGGAGAAAGCAACAATGCCTCTGTAATATTTCTTCCAATATTTCTTATTGTTTTTTGTTTTGTTTTGTTATTGTTGATAGTGATGGACTTAGTTCTTTCTTTTTCCTGTATAGACCTTAATGCCATTTAGTGCTCTGAGATTCATATATCTTTTACTTGTTAGAACTTCTGTACCATCTTTTTAAGCTTTTTGAGGTGTAATTGATAAACAAAAAATTCACACATGGAATGTATACATCTTGATGATTTGGGACATAGGCATACAACCATAACATCACCACAATCAAGATATTAAACATATCCGTTACCTCCAAAAATTTCCATGTGTCCTTTTGTGATTTGTGCATGTGTGTGTGTGCAGACAGATATGGTAAGAACACTTAACATGAGATTTATCCTTTTAACATACTTCAAAGTTTTCAATACCATATTGTGAATTATAAGTACTATGGAGCAGGTCTCTAGAAATTTTTGATCTTGTACAACTGAAACTTTATAATCATTGAATAACAACTCTGCATTTACCCCTTCCCTCAGTCCCTGGCAATCACCATTCTATTCTTTGTTTCTAGGAGTTTGACTATTTTATATACCTTATAAAATTGGAATCATGTAATATCTGTCCATTTGTGACTAGCTTATTTCACATAGAATAATGTATTCTAGATTCACCCATGCTGGTACAAATGCAGGATGTCCTTTTTTCAAGTATCATTAATATTCCATAGTATATATATATACCACATTTTCTATATCCATTTATCTGATAATGAAAATTTTGTTCACTTTCATGTCTTGGCTATTGTGTATAATGCTGCAATGAACATGGGGATGCAAATATTTTTCCAGATTTTGATTTCAATTCTTTTGGATATAAATCCAGAGTGGGATTGCTGGATCCTATAATAGTTCTATACATGAACAATGAACTATCTGAAAAGGAAGTTAAGAAAACAATGCCATTTACAATAACATCAAAAAGAATAAAATATTTGGAAATAAACAAGGAAGTGAAAGACTTGTACACTTAAAGCTATAAAACAGTGATGAAATAAAATAAAGGGGATACAAATAAATGGAAATACACCACATGTTTATGGATTAGAAGAATTAATATAGTTAAAATGCACAAAATATCCAAAGAGATCTACAAATTCAATGTAATTTTTATCAAAATCCCAATAATAATATTTATAGAAATAAAAAAAAACAAAACCTAAAATTCATATGGAACCACAAGTGACCCTGAATAACCAAAACAATTTTGGGAAAGAAAAGAACAATGCTGGAGACATCATACTTCCTAACTTCAAAATACATTACAAAACTATATTAAAACAGTATGTTTCTGGAATAAAAACAGACAGAAAGACCAATGGAATGGAATTAAAAAAAAAAAAAAAAACAGGAAAAAAACCCTCACAGGGGGGAGCAGCAAGATGGTGGAGGAGTAGGAGACCTAAATTCCGTCTGGTCCCAGGAATTCACCTAGATAGGGATCAAACCATTGTGAACACCTATGAACTCAACAGGAGATCAAAGAAATGAATAGCAGCAACTCTCTGAACAGCAAAGCGACCATTTTCTGGAAGGTAGGACGTGCAGAGAAGTGAATCCAAGGCGATATTCGGGAAGATAGATTGCGGGGGGGTGCTCCATCAGCCACTACTGGCAAGTGATAGAGCAGCAGAGCACAAAATCGGAACTTTTAGAAGCCGGCTCTGCTGAGGGATGTCTCTCCAGTGGCAAAGCGGGGGGTGGAACCCTCGCTGGGACAGTGTAGTCTCAGGACCCTCAGGATCACAGAAAGACCGGGGGCGCCTGAGTGTGGCAGAGCTCCCAGGTATCAGAGTGGGGAAGCCAGCTGCAGGGACAGAGCTGAGGAGTGGGCTCTCAGCTCAGGGTTGCCATAAACTGTGGTCCATGGCACAGTAAGGCCACCGCTCTTCCAGCAAGGACCCAACAGGTGGCAGATGGAGGAGGCTCTGCTTCCTCCCATGGGAGGAATGGCGTGGGAGCACACCACAGGAGTCTGCTGGGTTTGGAAACTCCATATGGGGTCGAGTGTCAGACATAGAATCACTCAGTCACAGGCCAGGTGGGCAGGAAGTGCAACCAGAGACTGGGGAGACAGGAGTGATTGACTGCTTTTCTCTGGGGGCGCACTGAAGACTGGGGCCCCAAGTTCTCAGCTCCTCCAGGGTGGAGATTAGGAGGCCACCATTTTCATTCTCATCCTCCAAAGCTATATGGAAAGCTTGCAGGGAACAAAAGCTACCAAGAGCAAACCCAAGCAAATTAATTAGCATGGCCCCCAGCAAGGGCAGGGCAATTCTGCCTTGGGCAAAGACATTTGAGAACCACAGCAACAGGCCCCACCCCCAGAACATCAGCAAGAACAGCCAGCCAAGAGCAAGTTCACCCATCAATGAGAACAGCAGAACTTCAGCACTAGGGGAATACTGCACATAGAATTCATGGCTTTTTTACCATGATTCTTTAGTCTTTCAAAGTTAATTTTTTTAATTTTCTTTTTTTGAATTTTTCTTTTTCCCTTTTTCAACCAACATCTTATCAATCCCTTTCTTAAAAAATGTTTTTTATTTTTCATTTTTAGAGTCATATTCTTTCCCTTCATAGTTACCCGTATTTTTGGCATATATATATAAGTTGTTCTCTCTTTAAAATTTTGAGGTAGTTTCTTCTAACAGATCAAAATATACCCTAAATCTCCAGTGTATGTTTTTTTTTACTCTCCTGCCTGATCACATTCTTTCCCTTTTTATTTTTTTTTAAATCCTCTTCATTCTTTTTTCAACCAACTTCTTATCTATCTTATCAATTCCTTTTATAAAATCTTTTATAATTTTCACCTTTACAGTCATATTCCCTCGCTTCATAGTATTTAACCTTATTTTTGTACATATATAAGCTTTTCTTTCTTTAAAATTTCGGGAAACCATTTCTTCTAACAGACCAAAATATGTCCAAAATCTAGTGTGTGGCACTGACCTTTTCACCAGCCTGATCATATTTGATCATATTCTTTTTTTTTTTTTTTATCTTTTTCTTTTTCCTTTCTTTCCCTTTCTTTTCCCCTGGTTCCAGGTTTCTTCTGATTTGTTTAGTGTATATTTTTCTGGGGTCGCTGTTGCCCTGTTAGCATTTTGTTCTCTCATTCATCTATTCTCCTCTGGACAAAATGACAAGAAGGAAAAAAATCATCTCAAAAAAAAAAAAGAACAAGAGTAAGTACAAACTGCCATGCAATATGGACATTAGTAAGATGTTGGAACTAGAGTTCAACATGACAATTATAAAGATACTAGCTAGGCTTGAAAAAAGCATTGAAGATACTAGAGAAACCCTTTCTGGAGAAATAAAAGAACTAAAATCTAACCAAGTTGAAATCAAAAAAGCTATTAATGAGGTGCAATAAAAAATGGAGGCTCTAACTGCTAGGATAAATGAGGCAGAAGAGAGAATTAGGGATATAGAAGACCAAATGATTGAAAATAAAGAAGCTGAGAAAAAGAGAAAAACAACTACTGGATCCTGAGGGCAGATTTCGAGAGATAAGTGATACCATAAGAAGGAACACTATTAGAATAATTGGGGGGGCACCTGGGTGGCTCAGTCATTACGCGTCTGCCTTCAGCTCAGGTCATGATCCCGGGGTCCCAAGATTGAGCCCTACATCAGGCTCCCTGCTCACATCAGGCTCCCTGCTCAGCAGAAGGCCTGCTTCTCCCTCTCCCACTTCCCCCGCTTATGTTCCCTCTCTTGCTGTGTCTCTCTCTGTCAAATAAATAAAATCTTTAAAAATAAAATTAGAATCATTGGGATCCTAGAAGAAGAAAGAGAGAGAGGGGCTGAAGGTATATTGGAGCAAATTATAGCAGAGAACTTCCCTAATTTGGGGAAGGAAACAGGCACCAAAATCCAGGAAGCACAGAGAACCCCCTCAAAATCAATAAAAATAGGTCAACACCCCGACATCTAATAGTAAAACTTATGAGTCTCAGAGACAAAGAGAAAATCCTGAAAGCAGCTCGGGAGAAGAGATCTGTAACCTACAATGGTAGAAACATTAGACTGGCAACAGACCTATCCACAGAGACTTGTCAGGCCAGAAAGGACTGGTATGATATAGTCAGAGCACTATATGAGAAAAATATGCAGCCAAGAATACTATATCCAGCTAGGCTGTCATTGAAAATAGAAGGAGGGATAAAAAGCTTCCAGGACAAACAAAAACTAAAGGAATTTGCAACCATGAAACCAGCCCTATAAGAAATATTGAAAGGGGTCCTCTAAGCAAAGAGAAAGCCTAAAAGCAACATAGACCAGAAAGGAACACAGACAATATGCAGTAACAGTCACCTTACAGGCAATACAATGACAATAAATTCATATCTTTCAATAGTTACCCTGAATTTACATGGGCTAAATGCCCCAATTAAAAGACACAGGCTATCAGATTGGATAAAAAAAAAAACAAGACCCATTGATATGCTGTCTGCAAGAGACTAATTTTACACCCAAAGACACCTCCAGATTGAAAGTGAGGGGGTGGAAAACCATTTACAATGCTAATGGACACCAAAAGAAAGCTGGGTTGACAATCCTTATATCAGACAAGTTAGATTTTAAACCAAAGACTGTAATAAGAAATGAGGAAGGACACTATATCCTACTTAAAGGGTCTATCCAACAAGAAGATCTAACAGTTTTAAATATCTATGCCCCTATCATGGGAGCAGCCAATTATACAAGCCAATTAATAACAAAAGCAAAGAAACACATTGACAACAATACAATAATAGTGGGAGACTTTAACACCCCCCTCACTGAAATGGACAGATCATCTAAGCAAAATATCAACAAGGAAATAAAGACTTTAAATGACACACTGGACCAAATGGACTTCACAGACATATTCAGAACATTCCATCCCAAAGCAATGGAATACACATTCTTCTCTAGTGCCCATGGAACATTCTCCAGAATCGATCACATCCTAGGTCACAAATCAGGTCTCAACCGTTACCAAAAGATTGGGATCATTCCCTGAATATTTTTGGAGCACAATGCTTTGAAAGTAGAACTCAATGCATAAGAGGAAAGTTGGAAAGAACTCAAATACATAGAGGCTAAAGAGCATCCTACTAAAGAATGAATGGGTCAACCAGGACATTAAAGAAGAATTTTAAAAATTCATGGAAACCAATGAAAATGAAAACACAACTGTTCAAAATCTTTGGGATGCAGCAAAGGAAGTCCTAAGAGGAAAGTATATAGCAATACCAGCCTTTCTCAAGAAACAAGAAAGGTCTCAAATACACAACCTGACCCTAAACCTGAAGGAGCTGGAGAAAGAACAGCAAATAAAGCCTAAACCCAGCAGGAGAAGAGAAATAATAAAGATCAGAGCAGAAATCAATGAAATGGAAACCAGAAGAACAGTAGAACAGATCAACAAAACTAGGAGCTGTTTTTTTGAAAGAATTAACAAGATTGATAAACCCCTGGCCAGACTTATCAAAAAGAAAAGAGAAATGACCCCAAAAAATAAAATCAGGAATGAAAGAGGAGAGATTACAACCAACACCAAAGAAATACAATTATAGGAACACATTATAAGCAACTCTATGCTAGCAAATTAGATAATCTGGAAGAAATGGATGCATTCCTAGAGATATATAAACTACCAAAATTGAACCAGGAAGAATTAGAAAACCTGAATAGACCTATAACCACTAAGGAAATTGAAGCAGTCATCAAAAATCTCCCAACAAACAAAAGCCCGTGGCCAGATGGCTTCCCAGGGGAATTCTACCAAACATTTAAAAAAGAATTAATACCTATTCTTCTGAAACTGTTCCAAAAAATAGAAATGGAAGAAAAACTTCCAAAATTGTTTTATGAGGCCACCATGATCCCAAACCAGACAAAGACCCCATCAAAAAGGAGAATTACAGACCCATATACTTGATGAATATGGATGCAAAAATTCTCACCAAAACACTAGCCAATAGGATCCAAGATTATACTAAAAGGATTATTCACCACGACCAAGTGGGATTTATCCCTGGGCTGCAAGGTTGGTTCAACATCCGCAAATCAATCAACGTGATACAATACATTAATAAAAGAAAGAACAAAGAAACATCTGATCCTCTCAATATATGCAAAAAAAAAAGCATTTGACAAATTACAACATCCTTTCTTGATCAAAACTCTTCAGAGTATAAGGATAGAGAGTACATACCTCAATATCATAAAAGCCATCTATGAAAAACCTACAGCAAATAACATTCTCAATGGGGAAAAACTGAGAGCTTTCCCCCTAAGGTCAGGAACACAGCAGGGATGTACACTATCACCACTGCTATTCAACATAGTACTAGAAGTCCTAGCCACAGCAATCAGACAACAAAAGAAATAAAAGTCATCTGAATTGGCAAAGAAGAAGTCAAACTCTCACTCTTTGCAGATGATATGATAATTTATGTAAAATCAATGCACAGAAATCTGTGGCATTCCTATACACCAATAAGACAGAAGAAAGAGAAATTAAGGAGTTGATCCCATTTACAGTTGCACCCAAAACCATAAGATACCTAGGAATAAATCTAACCAAAGAGGCAAGGAGTCTCTCCTCAGAATACTATAAAATACTCATGAAAGAATTTGAGGAAGACACAAAGAAATGCAAAAACGTCCCATGCTCATGGATTGGAAGAACAAATATTGTGAAGATGTCAATGCTACCTAGACCAATCTACACATTCAATGCAATCCCTATTAAAATACTGTCCACTTTTTTCAAAGAAATGGAACAAATAATCCTAAAATTTGTATGGAACCAGAAAAGACCCCAAATAGCCAGAGGAATGTTGAAAAAGAAAAGCAAAGCTGGAGGCATCACAATTCCGGACTTCCAGCTCTATGACAAAGTTGTCATCATCAAAACAGTATGATACTGGCACAAAAACAGGCACATAGATCAATGGAACAGAATAGAGAGCCCAGAAATGGACCCTCAACTCTATGGTCAACTAATCTTCACCAAAGCAGGAAAGAATATCCAATGGGAAAAAGACAGTCTCTTCAACAATTGGTGTTGGGAAAATTAGACAGCCACATGCAGAAGAATGGAACTGGACCATTTCCTTACACCACACACAAAAATAGACTCAAAATGGTTGAAAGACTTAAATGTGAGACAGGAGTCCATCAAAATCCTAAAGGAGAATACAGGCAACTACCTCTTCGACCTCAGCCACAGCAACTGCTTCCTAGAAACATCGCCAAAGGAAAGGGAAGCAAGGGCAAAAATGAACTATTGGGACATCATCAAGATAAAGAGCTTTTGCACAGCAAAAGAAACCATCAACAAAACCAAAAGACAACCGACAGAATGGGAGAAGATATTTGCAAATGACATATCAGATAAAGGGCTAGTATCCAAAATCTTTAAAGAACTTATCAAACTCAACACCCAAAGAACAAATGATCCAATCAAGAAATGGGCAGAAGACATGAACAGACATTTTTCCAAGAAGACATCCAAATGGCCAACAGACACATGAAAAAGTGCTCAACGTTTCTCTGCATCAGGGAAATCCAAATCCCACTGTTGGTGGGAATGCAAGCTGGTGCAGCCACTCTGAAAACTGTATGGAGGCTCCTCAAAAAGTTGAAAATAGAGCTACAGTATGACCCAGCAATTGCACTACTGGGTATTTTCCCACAGATACAAATGTAGGGATCTTAAGTGGTACTTGTTCCCTTATTTTTATAGCAGCAATGTCCATAAAAGCCAAACTATGGAAAGAGCGAAGATGTCAATCAACAGAGGAATGGACACAGACCTGTACCTCTGAAACAAATACATTATATTTTAAATTATATTACATTTTGCATTATATATGTTACATTATATGTTAAAAAAAAAAAAAAGAAGATAGCAGGAAGGGAAAAATGAAGGGGGGAAAATCGGAGGTGGAGACAAACCACGAGTGGGCATGGACTCTGAAAAACAAACTGAGGGTTCTAGAGGGGAGGTGGGCGGGGGGATGGGTGAGCCCTGTGTTGGGTATTAAAGAAGGCATGTACTGAATGAAGCACTGGGTGTTATATGCAAACAATGAATCATGGAACACTACATCAAAAACTAATGATGTAATATATGGTGATTAACATAACATAAAAAAATAGCAAAAGAAAAACAAAAACAAAAAACAAAAAAACCCCACATATATTGTCAGCTAATTTTCAACAAAGATACCAAAAAGCACAGTGGTGAAAGGATAGTATCTTCAACAAATGTTGCTGGGTAAACTAGATATACACATACCACAGAATGAAATTGGACCCCTATCTTACACCATACACACAAATCAACTCAAATTGGATTAAATATTAAATGTGAGACCTGAAGTTATAAAACTTTTTGAGCAAAAAATAAACAAAAGAAATATTTTTGAGAAAAAATACAGAAACAGGAGAAAATTGGTCTTGGCAATGATTTTCTGGATTTGATATCTAACATGCATGAAATAAATCTAAAAATTAAGAGGGACTACATCAAAATAAAAAAGCTTCTGCCCAGCAGGACAAACAATCAACTAAGTGTGGAAAAAAAACCCCAAACTCTAGGAATACTAGAAAATATTTGGAAGCCATCTGCATGGTAAAATGTCAATATCCAAAATATATAAATCTTTCCTACAACTCAGTAGAAAAACGTAAAATAAAGTTAATAAAACTCAATTTAAAAAATAAGCAAAGGACTTAAAATTGTCATTTTTTCCAAAGAAGACATACCAATGACCACCAGGTATAAGAAAATATACTCAATATAATTGATCATCAGGGAAATGTAGATCAAAACCACAGTCTGATATCACCTCACACTTGTTAGGATGGTTATTATAAAAATAAAATATCGGGTTAACCTGGTGATGGATATTAAAGAAGGCATGTACTGAATGAAGCACTGGGTGTTATATGCAAACAATGAATCATGGAACACTACATCAAAAACTAATGATGAAATGTATGGTGATTAACATAACATAATAAAATTAAATAAATAAATAAATAAATAAATAAATAAATAAATAAATAATAAAATAAAATAAAATATCAACAGCAACAAAATAACTAGTGTTGGTGAGGAACTCTTATATACTGTTAATGGGAATGTAAAATGGTGCAGCCCACTATGGAAAATATTATGGAGGTTCTTCCCTAACATCTTTTGGCTCCATTATGAAAAAAATGCAATAAAGGAGAATAAAAGCAGGATGATGGTTTCTGGGCCAAATATGATTTCTTTGTATTGAACCCATACCTTTTGCACAGCCAGGTACCCTAAGAGAGACCCTGTCCTCGTGTCTTTCTATGACAAGTGAAATAATACCACTGAGCTAGAAACATTTATTCTGAGATTCCCTGAAGAAATGGTATTTCACAAAGCTGGTAGTCAATAGGTCCCACTTCTAGATTTTATTTTCTCTTCCCTGCCTAAGTGCCACATCAAATTTCAGAGACATACATATCAGGCATATTGTGATTGTAGTCTTCTTAAATTAATTATTGCAATTTTAATAGTGTGAATATCTAAAGGATAAAGATGTTTTATTTATTTTTATTTCCCTGTTGTTCATGACTCAGAGAAGGATACTTAAAATCACAGAACACCATGCTCTGGGGTATGGTGATTTCAAAGGTAAATGTCAGTGAGGATAATATTTACAAATAAAGGCAAGGTTTTAGCCTTAGAATGTGCTCTAAGGTCCTTGGAGCAGGATGTGAATGAGAGAAAAATGCAACATTGATGAAAAAGAGACCTAGGGATGCATGGGGAATGAAAAGGAATAAGTTAGAAGGAACAAGTTTCATGAAGATAGGTCCCACAAAAGCATCATCCTGATCTCAGAAATATTAACTCTGTTTACTTCCTCTGATACCTAGAAGAATGCTTGTATCTAAGAACCTGAGCAGGCTGACAAAGACCTGCTGTATATTTTGCCCAGGAAGAGTATGGCTGTTGTGTCATGGTCTGAGTGTTAACTTTGCCTATATTTTGTCAAATGTATCCCTAAATATTTTATATTTGTGGATGTTATCATAAATGAGATTTATTTTATTTTTCAATTTTTTGTTGCCAGTATATAGATGTATGAGTAATTTTAATTAGAACTGTTGAGATAATTGTGGATTTACAAAAAAAATATAAATAATAATACATAGAGATCCTGTGTATCCCATACTCTGTTTTCCCTGATGACAACATCTTAAATAATTATACAATAACATCAAAACCAAGGTATTCACACTGACACAGTCAATATACAGAACATTTCCACTATCACAAGGCTCTCTCATATTACCTTTTTATAGCTTTCATTACCTATCTCCACACCCCCATCCTTACCCTTTGGTAACCACTAATATGTTCTCCATTTCCATACTTTTTGTTATTTCAAGAATTTTATATTAAAAGAATTATAGAATATGTAACCCTTTGAGTTTGAATTTCTACACTCAGCATAATCCTTTGGAGATACATTCAGTTTACTGTATGTATTAATATTTAGCACCTGATAGAGGAGAGGAAGATGACAGCAGAGTAGGACCCTAGGCTCAACTCATCCCACAAACACAACAAGGTAATTATCAAATCATCCCAAATATCCCAGAAATCAACCTGAAGCCTGATAGGCCAACACCACAACTACAGGGAGAGAAAATTCCACATTGAAGAAAGTAGGAAGTGTGGAGCACTAATTTAGAGGAGAAACTGATCACAGGTGCTGTGGAGGGAGGGAGCCATGGTCACAGAGAAGGCTAAGAGAGAGAGGGGTGCACACAGGAGCACACAAGGATAATGTTTCCCCAAAGCATTGGCTTGGAAAATGAGGGGGGCTGAATTTCCTGAGTTCTTGCAACCAGTGGAGTGTAAAACCTGGAGTTTTAAAAGTCAGTGGTCTTGGCTGGGATAGACCCCATAGGACACTGCACTGTTCCTGGAGAGAGGGAAGGCCAACAACCCAGAGGTAGACAGTGTGGAAACAATGACCTGAAAAGCACTTGGAGCACACAGTGGGAAAATTATTTGCTCTTCTTGTAACATGTCCCTGAGAGACAGTGTTCATAGAGACACCTCTGGGAACAAAGAACGTGACTGGCACCATTTCTCTCCTTTGCCCCTCAGCATAAACACGGAGCCACCTGTGGGAAGCTAAGCAGCACCAACAAAGGATGCCTAACATACATACACCAAGCCCCACACCATTGTGCTCTGGCAGGACTTCCCATCTCAGTCACACTCAGTCCTAGTGTGGTGGGCCAGCCCATCTCTCAGAAGACCAGCACAAACCCATGCCCATACCACATCCTCCAGCCAGAGAGTTCTGCAGGGCCTCAGTTGTGATGGAGGTGGTGTCAGGTCTCCTTTCACAAGTACATCAGAGCATACCTAGTTAAAACTCACCACATTAAGGCCGGGGACCAAACACTGCCCACTGCAGGCAATGAGAGCCTCTGCGGATGACTGCACTGAAGAATAGAGCAGCTAAAACACAACAGCAGAGCATAAACAGCACAAACCAGAGACACTTCCAGAAATGCCAAGCCTTAGGTACTACATGACCTCTTCTTCATAAGGCCATTACTTCCAGGAGCAGGAGACATAACTGGCTTTTGTAACCCAGAGAAGAATGCAGAGACTTAGATAAGATGCCAAGATGGAAGAATTTATCCCAAATGAAATAATAAGGCCATTGACAAAGATCTAAGCAAAACAGATACAAATAAAATGCTTGATGGAGAATTTAAAGTAATAATCATAAGGATACACACTGGGCTTAAGGCAAAAAAAAAAAAAAAAAAATAGAAGTCATCAGTGAGACCATTACAACAGAGATAAAAGAGCTTAAAAATAGTCAGAGATGAAAATTCCAATAAACAAGATTAGAAACACACAAACAGCAGGCCAGAGGAAGCACAGGAATGATTTGGTGACCTAGAATACAAAGCAATGGAAAGTAATGAAGTTGAACAAAAAATGAAAGCAGAAATATGGAACATGAAATAGACTTAGAGTACTCAGTGACTCCATCAAATGTAATAGCATTTGTATTATAGGAGTCCCAGAAGAAGGAGAGAGAAAAGGGGGCAGAAGTTTTATTTGAAGAAATACGAGCTGAAAGTTTCCTAATCTGGGGAAGGAAACAAACATCAAGACCCAAGAGACACAGAGAAGTCCCATCAGAATCAAAACAGGCCAACACCAAGACATATTGTAGTTAACTTTGCAAAATATAGTGATAAAGAAAAATCTTAAAGCACCAAGATAAGGGAAGTTCATCACTTACAAGGGAAAACCCATAAAGCTAGCTGGAGATTTGTTAACTGAAACTTGGCAAACCAGAAAGGAGTGGCATGATAAATTCAAAGTGCTGCATGGGAAATATCTACAGCTCAGGATGTTATATCCAGTAAGGCTATCATTCAGAAAAGAAGGAGAGATAAAGAGCTTCCCAGACAAACAAAAACTAAAGGAGTTCATGACCACTTAACCAGCCTTTCAAGATACATTAAAGGGCACTCTCTGACTGGAAAAGAGAGACCAAAAGTGAAAAAGAGAAAAAAAGGATCAGAGAAAATTTCCAGAAACAATAACAAAATGAGCAATAAAATGGCACAAATACATATTTATCAATAATTAACTTGAATATAAATGGACTAAATGCAACAATCAAAAGACATAGGGGGTCAAAATGGGTAAAAAAGAAAAAAATCCATCTTTAAGCTTCCTATAAGAAACTCTTTTTATTTTATTTTATTATTTTATTATCTTTTCTTCTCTTATTTTACTTTATTTTATTATCTTATCTTACTTTATTTTACTTTTTATTTTATTTTATGAAACTCAGTTTAGACCTAAAGGCAACTGAAGATTGTAAGGGAGGATATGGAGAAAAATTTATCATGTAAATGGATGGCCAAAGGAAGCCAGAGTAGCAATACATACATTGGACAAAGTAGACTTTAAAACAAAGGCTGTAACAAGAGACAAAGAAAAGCATTATATCATAAAGGGGGACAATCCAACAAGAAATTATACCAATTATAAATATTTATGCACCCAACATTGGAGCACCCAAGTATACAAAACAATTAAAAGCAAACATAAAAGTACTAATTGATAATAATATAGTAATAGTAGAGGACTTCAACACTCCACTTATATCAATGGACATATTATCTAAACAAAAAATAAACAAGGACACAATGGCTTTGAGTGACACACTGGACCAGTTGGGCTTAGCAGATATATTCAGAACATTTCATCCTAAAGCAGCAGAATACACATTCTTTTTAAGTGCACATGGGACATTCTTCAGAATAGATTACATGCCAGGTTGCAAAACAGGCCTGAACAAATACAAAAATGTTAAAGTCATACCATGTACCTTTTCTGAATACAATGCTATGAAACTGGAAGACAAGCCAAGGAAAAATCAGGAAAGACCACAGATAAATGGCGGTTAAAGAACATGATACAAACAATGAAGGGGATAACCAGGAAATCAAATAAGAAAAAAAAAAAAAAAAAAAAAAAAACATGGCAATACGTGAAAATGAAAACACAATGATCTAAAACCTCTAGGATGCTGCAAAGCAGTTCTAACAGAAAGGTATGTACCAATACAGGACTACCTTAAGAGGCAAGAAAAATCTCAAATAAAGAATCTAACATTACACCTAAAGGAGCTAGAAAAAGAACAACAAATCCCTAAATCCAGCAGAGGGAAGGGGATAGTAAATATTAGAGCAGTAATAAATGATATAGAGACTAATAAAAAATACAACTGATCAATAAAAACAGGACCTGGTTCTTGGAAAAAATTAATAAAATCAATAAACCCCTAGCCAGACTTAATAAAGAACAGAGAAAGGAACCAAATAAATAAAATCACAAATGAGAGAGGAGAAATAACAACCAACACCACAAAAATACAATGATAAGAGGACTTTACAAAAAACTAAATGCCAACAAATGGGACAACCTGGAAGAAATGGATAAATTCCTAGAAACATATAAACTACCAAAACTGAAAGAGGAAGAAATAGAAAACTTTCACAGACTGATAACCAGCAAAGAAAATGAATCATTAATCAAAAAACTTCCAACAAACAGAAGTGTAGGGCCAGATGGCTTCACAGGAGAATTCTACCAAACATTTAAAGAAGACTTCATTCCTTTTCTTCTCAAACTATGCCAAAAAATAGAAAAGGAGGAAAACATCCAAATTCATTCTCTGAAGCCAGCATTACCCTGATACCAAAACCAGATAAAGACTCTGCTAAAAAAGAGAACTACAAGCCAATAACCCTGATGAACATAGATGCAAAAATTCTCAATAAAATACTAGCAAACTGAATCCAACAATACATTAAAAAAATATTCACCACTATCATGTGGGATTTATTCCTGTGTTGTAAGCATGGTTCAATATTTGTAGATCAATCAATGAAACTGTATCAATCAATGATACACTGCATTAATATAAGAAAGGATAAGAACCATATGATCCTCTCAGTAGATGCAGAAAAAGCATCTGACAAAGTACAGTTTCCATTCATGATATAAACCCTCAACAAAGTAAGGATATAGGGAACATACCTCAACATAATAAAGGCCATATACAAAACTACCACAGCTAATATCATCCTCAATGGGGAAAAATTGAGAGCTTTTCCTCAATGGTCAGGAATAAGACAGGGATGTCCATCCTCTCCCCTGTTATTTAACGTAGTACTGGAAGTATTAGCCCCAACAATCAGACAATAAAAAGAAATAAAAAGCATCCAAATCTGCAAGGAAAAAGTAAAAATTTCACTATTTGCTGAAGACATGATACTCTGTAGAGAAAACCCTAAATACTCCACCAGAAAACTGCTAGAACTGACAAATGAATTCATTAAAGTTCAAGGATATAAAGTCAATGTTCAGAAATCTGTTCCGTTTCTACACACTAAAAATGAAGCAGCAGAAAGAGAATTTAAGGAATCAATCCCATTTACAATTGCACCAAAAACCACAAGATATCTAGGAATAAATCTTAACAAAGAGATGAAAGACTTGTAATCTGAAAACTAAAATACTGATGAAAGAAACTGAAGACAACACAACTAAATGGAAAGACATTCCATGCTCATGGATTGGGAAAAAAAAAATAATGTGTCTATAAAACTGAAAGCAATCTTCACAATTAATGCAATCCCTATAAAAAATATTAGCATTTTTCACAGAGCTAGAACAAACAATCTTAAAATCTATATGGACCCATAAAAGATCAGGAATAACCAAAGCAACCTTGAAGAGGAAAAGCAAAGCTGGAGGTGTTACAGTTCCTGACTTCAAGTTATATTACAAAGCTATAGTAATCGAAACAGTATGGTACTGGCCCAGAAATAGACAAATAGATCACTAGAATAGAATAGAAATACCAGAAATGAGCCCACAATTATATGGTCAATTAATCATTGGCAAAGCAAGAAAGAATAGCCAATGGAAAAAAGACAGTCTCTTCAACAGATGGTGTTGGGTAAACTGGACAGCAACATGGAAAAGAATGTAAATGGATCACTTTCTTATACCATACACAAAAATAAATTCAAAATGGACTAAAGACCTAAATGTAAGACAAAAAAAAAAAATCAAAATTCTAGAGGAGAACGTCAGCAGTAACCTCTTTGATATGGCAACTTCTTTCTAGACATGTCTCCTGAGGTAAGAGAAACAAAAGCAAAAATAAACTAGTGGGATTTCATCAGAATAAAAAGCTTTTGCACAGTGAAGGAAACAACAAAACTAAAAGGCAACCTACAGAATGGGAGAAGATATTTGCAAATGATATATCTGATAAGGGTTAGTGTCCAAAATCTATATCATTTGCAAATGATATATCTGATAAGGGTTAGTGTCCAAAATCTATAAAGAACATACAACTCAACTCCCAGAAAACGAATAATCAAATTAAAAGCTAGGCAGAAGGCATGAATGGACATTTTTTTCCAAAGAAGAAATATACATGGCAACAGACACATGAAAAGATGCTCAACATTACTGATCATCATGGAAATACAGACAACAACAACAACAAAAAACTACAACAAGATATAATTTCACATTTGTCATAATGGCTAAAATCAACAGTGCAAGAAACATCAGGTGTTGGTGAGGATGTGGCAAAGGGAATCCTGTACTGTTGGTAAGAATGCAACTTTCTATGTGCAGCCACTCTGGCAAACAGTATGGAGGCTACTAAAAAAGTTAAAAAAGAATTACCCTATGATTTAGCAATTGCACTTTGTATCCAAAGGATACAAAAATACTAATTTGAAGGGGTACACACACCCCAATGTTTAGAGCAGCAGCATCTATAATAGCCAAATTATGGAAACAGCCCAAGTGTCCATCAGCTCATGACTGGATAAAGAAGTAGTATGTGTGTGTGTATGTGTGTGTGTGTGTGTGTGTATACATGCCATTTCTTTATTCTTTCATATATATATTATACATTCATATATATGTATATCTATACACACATAGTGGAATATTACTCAGCCATAAAAAGAATAAAATCTTGCCATTTGGAACAATGTGGATGGAGTTAGAGAGCATTAGGCTAAGTGAAATAAGTCAAGAAACAGACTCTAACTATAGAGAACAAGGGGGGCATTGGGTGAGGGATTGGTTAAATAGGTGATGGGGATTAAGGAGGGCACTTGTGATGAGCAATGGATGTTGTATGAAAGTGTTGAATCACTATATTGTACACTTGAAATTTATATTACACTGTATGTTTACTAACTGGAATTTAAATAAACAATAACATATTTAACTCCTTTTTTTCCTGAGTAGTACTCCATGGTTTGGAGGCATCCTGGTTTGTTTAATAAGGCACTGGTTGAAGGGCATCTAGTTTTGTTGGTTTGTTTTTCCAGTTGTTGGGCTATCATAAATAAATATGCTCTAGACATTCATAGTTTTTGTGTAAACATACAGTTCTCATATCTTTGGGATAATGCCCAAGAATGCAATTTCTGATTAGTATAGTAGTTATATGTTTAAATTTTAAATAAACTCCCTGTTTCTAGAGTGGCTATACAATTTTGAATTTCTACCAGTAAAGTGAGAATGATCTAGGTTCTCTACATATTAGCAAGCATTTTGTGTTGTACTTTTTTTCTTATTTTAGCTATTCTGACATGTATATCTCATTGTGAATTTAACTTACATTTCCCGAACTGCTTGTAATGTTCACCATATTTTCATATGCTTGCCATCTGTATATCCTCTTCCATTAAAGGTTTCTTTATGTCTTTTGCCCAGTCTTCTTAGTGTTTTTTTTTTTTTTTTTTCTGTTGGATTTTGAGAGTTGTTTATATATTCTGGGTATAAGTCCTTTATCAAATACGTGGTTTACAAATATTTCTGCTCAGTATGTAATTTCCTTTCATGATCTTAACAGGGTCTTTCACAGGAAAAAAAAAAAAAAGATAGTAGTAATTTTAACGAAGTCCAGTTTATCAACTTATCCTCTTATGGATTTTGTTTTTAGTCTAATAACTTTTTGTTACTGTTGTTGTATATCCTGAAATTTCTCTTTTCTGCATTTTCTAAAATCTTTGTTTATATTTTACATTTATGTCTGTGATCCATTTTGAGGTAATATTTTGTATAAGCTATGAGATCTCAAGGTTGATTGTTTTGTCTATAGACATTCAATTCCTCTAGTACTGTTAGTTGAAAAGACTTTTATTTATTCATTGAATTGCTTTTGTTATCTTGTCAAAAATCAGATGACCATATTTATGAGGAAGTGTGTTTCTAAGTTCTATATTTTCTTCCATCAATCAATGTCTCTATCTCTTTGCAAAATTACACACTCTTGTTTATTGAGATATAACTCACATACCATAAAATTTAGCATTTTAAAGTGTACAATTCAGTATTGTTTAGTATATCCACAAGATTTTGCTACCAGCACGACTATCCAATTCCAACACATTTTTATCACCCCCCAAATAAACTACATATCGATTACCAGCCACTATTTATTCCCTACTACACTAAGAACCCTGGCAACCACTGATCTGCTTTTTATCTTTAGGCTTTGCATATTCTGGTCCTTTTATATAAATGGAATCATACAATATGTGGCCTTTTGTGTATTTTGTGTCTACCATCTTTCAAGTACCATAATGTTCTCAAGATTCATTTATGATGTTGTAGCATGTATCAGTATTTTATACTTCATTCTTCTTTTTTTTTCTACTAAAGAATATCCCATTATATGGTTAGGCCCTACCCTATCTTCTTATCTCAGTTGATTTACATTTGAGTTGTTTCCAACTTTTAGCTGTTTTGAATAGTGCTTCTATGAACATTTGTGTACATGTATTTGTTTCAGTGCCAATTATACATTCTTCTGTGCATATACCTAAGAGTGTATTTGTTAAGTCATATGGTAACTTTAGGTTTAACATTTTTAAGTACTGTCAGTACCACTTTATATTCCCAACTGCAATTTATAAGGATTCCAGGTTTGCAATACAGTTGTCCCTTGAACAGCATGGGGTTAGGGACACTGAACCCCCATGCAGTCAAAAATCCACATATAATTTTGATTCCCCAAAAAGTCAACTACAAATAACCTTCTATTGACTGGAAGCCTTACTGATAACATAAACAGTCAATTAACACATATATTTTTTGTGTTGTGCATATTATATACCCTCTCTTACAGTAAAGTAAGCTAGAGAAAAGGAAATGTTATTAAAATATCATAAGGAAGAAAAAACACAGAAGGTGGCTAAGTAATTATTATACTAGTACAGTATGTACAATGTTTAGGTTTTTTTTTTTTTTCTTTTTTTCTCAAGTTTTATTTAAATTCCAGTTAGTTAACATACAGTTTAATATTAGTCTCAGGTGAAGAATTTAGTGATTCAACACTTATATACAACACCCAGTGCTCATCACAAGTGTATTTCTTAATCTCCATCACCTATTTAACCTATACCACCCAACTTTCCTCTGATAACCATCACTTTGTTCTCTGTAGTTAAGACCCCAATGCTCATAGCAGCAATGTCCACAATAGCCAAATTGTGGAAGGAGCCAAGATGCCCTTCAACAGACAAATGAATAAAGAAGATGTGGTCCATATATACAATGGAATATTACTCAGTCATCAGAAAGGATGAATACCCAACTTTTACATCCACATGGATGGGACTGGGGGGATTATGCTAAGTGAAATAAGTCAAGCAGAGAAAAACAATTATATGGTTTCACTTATTTGTAGAACATAAGGGATAGCATGAAGAACATTAGAAGGAAGGGAAAAGTGAATGGGGGGGAAATCAGAGGGGGAGACAAACCATGAGAGACTATGGACTCCGGGAAACAAACTGAGGGTTTCAGAAGGGAGGGGGGTTGGGGGGATGGGTTACCCAGTGATGGGTATTGAGGAGGGCACATAGTGCATGGAGCACTGGGTGTTATACACAAACAATGAGTCATGGAACACTATGTCAAAAACTAATGAAGTACTGTATGGTGACTAACATAACATAATAAAAAATAATAATTATAAAAATAATAATGACTAGCTGAGATTAGAAAATTATCTAACCCCACCAAATAAAAAGTCTAGAAAATTAAAAAAAAAAAAAAAGAGTCTGTTTCTTGGTAATTCTTTTTTTTCCTCCTATATTCATTCAACATCACTGCAAATAGCAAGATCTCATTACTTTTGATGGCTGAGTAATATATATATGTGTATATATGTGTATATATATATACAAACCACTTCTTTATGCATTCATCAGTCAATGGACATTTTTAAAATTTTTTTTTAAGATTTTATTTATTTATTTGAGAGAGAGAGAATGAGAGACAGAGAGCACGAGAGGGAAGAGGATCAGAGGGAGAAACAGACCCCCCTGCTGAGCAGGGAGGTCGATGCGGGACTCGATCCTGGGACTCCAGGATCATGACCTGAGCTGAAGGCAGTCACTTAACCAACTGAGCCACCCAGGCGCCCTCAGTCAATGGACATTTTGGCTTTTTCCATCATTTGGCTATTGTTGATAAAGCCACTATAAACATCAGAATGCATGTATCCCTCCGAATTAGTATTTTTGTATCCTTTGGTTAATTACCCAGTAGTGCAATTGCTGGGTCATAAGGGAGTTCTAGTTTTAACTTTTTTGAGAAATCTCCATACTGTTTTCCAGAGTGGCTGCCCCAGTTTGCATCCCCACCAACAGTGTAAAAGGGTTCCCCTTTCTCTGAATCCTTGACAACACCTGTTGTTTCCTGTTTTGTAGATTTTAGCCATTCTGACAGATGTGAGGTAACAGTTCATTGTAGTTTTGATTTGTATTTCGCTGATGATCAGCAATGTTGAGCATCTTTTCATGTGTCAGTTGGCCATCTGTTGTCTTCTTTTTTTTTTTTTTTTTTTTTTCATCTGTTGTCTTCTTTGGAAAAATTCAATTTATGTCTTCTGCCCATTTTTTAAAGTGGATTATTTGGGGGTTTTGGGTTCTGTAGTGATTAAGCTATATGGTACTGGCACAAAAATAGACACATAGATCAAAAGAATAGAATAGAAAACCCAGAAATGAACCCACAACTTGTGGTCAATTAATCTTTGACAGACAGGAAAGAATAGTCAATGGAAAAAAACAGACAGTCTCTTCAAAACTGGTGTTGGGAAAACTGGACAGCAACATGCAAAAGAATGAAAGTGGACCACTTTCTTACACCATACAAAAAACAAATTCAATGTGGATTAAAGACTGAAATGTGAGACAGGAAACTATTATAATCCCAGGAGAACTCAGGCAGTAACCTCTTTGACATTGACTGCAGCACCTTCTTTCTAGATATGTCTCCAAGGTAAGGAAAACAAAAGCAAGAATAAACAATTAGGACTTCACCAAATAAAAAGCCTTTGCATAGCAAAGGAAACAATCAACAAAACTAAAATGCAACCTTCAGAATGGGAGAAGATATTTTCAAATGACATATCTGATAAAAGGTTAGTACATAAAGAACTTACATAGATACGTAAAGAACTTAGAAAACACAACATCCAACACCATCTTATTAAACATGAGTTGAGACATATAATGAAGAAGAGGTTGGAATTTGACAGTGCTAAGAACTCTTTATAAGGTGAGAAGTTTTCAGGAAATTCATATAAATTTATTGTGCATATAATTTTTAGATCTGTATAACAAATTACAACAAACTTTGCAAAACAACAGAAATGTATCCTCTCATAGTTCTGTAGATCAAAGTTCCAAAATCAAGATGTAGGCAGGGTGGTTTCCTTCCAGAGGTTCTGGGGTATAATCCTTTCTTTGCCTCTCTCCTAACTTCTGGTTGTTGCCAGCAATCCTTGCTTTTCTTGGCTTTTAGCTCTAGCACACCAATCTCTGCTTCCCTCTTCACACTGCCTTCTTCCCTGTGTATTTCTGTGTCTTAAATATCATTTCACCTTTCACATGTAAGCATGCCAGTAATTGCAGGCTTTTTATTTATTTATTTTTAATCTTATCAAGGATTATTTTATACCAAATCTTTAACTCAATTACATCTGCAAAAACCCTATTTCCAAATAATGTCACATTCACAGGTATTAGGGGGTCAGGACTTGGGCAAATGTTTTGGGGTGGACACTATTCAATTTAAAACTGAGATTCTCCCCAGAAATCTGTTATCCAAGTCTATCTGTGAAAACTTTATTTCTAGGTTAAAGTGGGCCCATGCTGTTGGAATGTGAGAAGGAGCAGCACTGTACAGTAAAGGTCTGCCAGGAATCTGCATGCTCTAGGCATGCATGTCCTTCAAGCTGTGGGGCCCCTTCTGGGTTTGATTTCCTGGTGGACATTGAGGGTGAGGTAATGTTACATAGTATTTTTTCCTGCCTGTTGATTTATTTCTCTGACTTCTCCAAATTTTATAGTTTTATTTCTCACATTTAGGGCTCAGATTTATCTTAAGTCACTTGTGTATGGTAGAAGAAAAACATTTGAAGTTTATCTGTTGCTTTTTTTCCAGAATAATTTGTTAAAAAGATTATTCTTACCCTATTGAATTAACTTGGCACTTTTGTCAAAAATCAATCAGCCATATGTGTGTGGGTCTATTGCTGGATGTATTCTGATTTACTAAACTCTATATGTCTATCCTTAGGCATGTAACAAACTCAATTACTATAGCACTTTAACTTTTTCAAATATGTGTAGCTATTACATATAAATTAGTACTTTCATGTAGATTTTAGAAAGAGTTTGAAATTTTCCTCCCCAAAAAGAACCTACTAGGATTTATTTTGGATTATGTTGAAACTATAGATATATTTCAGAGACTTGATATCTTAGTAAAACTGAGTTTTCTAATTCATGAACTTACTTAGGTCATCTTGAATTTATCCTAGCAATGAATTGTAGGTTTTGATATAGAACTCTTCATATATTTTGTTAAATTTATTATAAGATTTTAAAAAGATATGTTATCTGCCTATTTTTTGACTTATTTGTTTTTTGAGTGTTGAGTTTGAGAAGTTCTTTAAAGATCTTGGATACCAGCCCTTTATCTGTAGTGTCATTTACAAATATCTTCTCCCATTCCTTGGGCCACCTCTTAGTTTTGTTGACTGTTTCCTTTGCTGTGCAGAAGATTTTTATCTTGATGAAGTCCCAAAAGTTCATTTTTCTTTTGTTTCACTAACCTTTGGAGATGTATCTTGAAAACATGAACAGACACTTCTCCAATGGCTAACAGACACAAGAAAAAATGTTCATCATCATTAGCCGTCAGGGAAATTCAAATCAAAACCAAACTGAGATACCACCTTACACCAGTTAGAATGGCAAAAATTGACAAGGCAAGAAACAACAAATGTTGGAAAAGTTGTGGAGAAAGGGGAACCCTCTTACATTGTTGGTGGGAATGCAAGTTGGTACAGCCACTTTGGAAAACAGTGTGGAGGTGCCTCAGAAAATTAAAAATAGAGCTACCCTATGACCCAGTAATTGCACTACTGGGTATTTACCCCAAAGACACAGATGCAGTGAAAAAAAGGGCCATATGCACCCCAATGTTCATAGTAGCAATGTCCACAATAGCCAAACTGTGGAAAGAGCCGAGATGCCCTTCAACAGATGAATGGATAAAGAAGATGTGGTCCATATATACAATGGAATATTACTCAGCCATCAGAAAGGATGAATACCCAACTTTTACATCCACGTGGATGGGACTGGAGGAGATTATGCTAAGTGAAATAAGTCAAGCAGAGAAAGTCAATTATCATATAGTTTCACTTATTTGTGGAACATAAGGAATAGCATAGATGACATTAGGAGAAGGAAGGGAAAAATGAAGGGGGGGAATTGGAGGGAGAGATGAGCCATGAGAGACTATGGACTCTGAGAAATAAACTGAGGGTTTTAGAAGGGAGGGGGGAGGGGGGATTGGTTAGCCTGGTGATGGGTATTAAGGAGGGCACATACTGCATGGAACACTGGGTGTTATATGAAAACAATGAATCGTGGATCATTACATCAAAAACTAATGATGTATTGTATGGAGACTAACATAACATAATAAAATTTTTTAAAAATAAAAATATGTTAATGTCATTCTACATGCTATTTTAAATTATACTTTTCAATTTTTCAATGTTGGTACATAGATATAAAATTTTTTGTGATGTTTTTTGATCACCTTGCTAAGCTCACTAATTCTAGTAGTTTTTGTAGATTACTCTGAAGAAGGCCCTCTACAGAGATAAACATTTCATCTACATAAAAAAAGGCAGTTTTACCTGTTAAATTCTAATCTGCACAGATTTTATTTGCTTTTCCTGATTGATTGCAGTAATTAGGGCCTAGAATACACAGTTGAATAGAAGTGGTGAGATAGGACAGCCTTGCTGTGTTCCTTATCTTAAGAAGAAAGCATTCAATTTGTGTCTATTAAGTATCATGCTATGTGTAGGTTTTTCAAAGATGTTTTTTATCAGGTTGGGGAAGAAGTTCTCTTCTATTCCTAGATTGTTGACAAGTTTTATCATAAATGGGTCTGATTAGTCATATGAATTCCCTGCATCTACTGAGATGATTATATAATTTTTCTCATTTCTTATATTTACATGGTAAATTACATTGATTGATTGTTATGTGTGCAATCAAGCTTACATTTCAGAGATAAATTCTACTCATTCCTTATGTATTAGACATTTTAAATATTTCTGGATTCAGTTTACTAATGTATTTTTAAGTTTTTTTAATTTAAGGGGTGCCGGGGTGGCTAGGTCATTAAGCGTCTGCCTTCAGCTCAGGTCATGATCCCAGGGTCCTGGGATCGAGCCCCGCATTAGGCTCCCTGCTCTGTGGGAAGTCTGCTTCTCCCTCTCCCACTCCCCCTGCTTGTGTTCCCTCTTTTGCTGTGTCTCTCTCTGTCAAATAAATAAATAAAATCTTTTTAAAAAAGTTTTTTATTTAAATTCCAGTTAGTTAACATACAGTGTAATATCAGTGTACAACATAGTGATTCAACACTTCCATACAATACTTGGTGCTCATCACAATAAGAGTACTCTTTAATCTCCATCACCTATTTAACCCATCCCCTACCCACCTCCATTTCTATTTTGTTATATATTTTTGCTTCTATGTTCATGAGGAAAATTGATCTGTAATTTTATTCACTTTTATATTTCTATAACTTTTTTATTATATTCAGTTAGCCACTGTATTATAGTATATCATTAGTTTTTGATGTAGTGTTCAATGATTCATTAGTTACGTATAACACCCAGTGCTCATCACAACATGTGCCCTCCTTACCACAACATGTGGTAAGTAGGGTTTCACAATATCAGTTAAAGAGTATGCACTAAAGGGCTGATTCAGTAGTCCTGGGCTGCTCAGACCTGAATATTTCTAAGACCTGTCTTCAGGACTGTCCCTTGGCCTGGTCCTGGAAGATGATCTCTGTAAGCCCTTGGGGTATGCTACCTGATGAGAGTGCTTTTGTATGGAGGCCTTGGTTCCCTTAGTACCAGTTTCATCAGATAGTTTATGTTAACAATGTGATTTATGGTGAATTCCTTATTTTGCTCTTGGGGGCTTGAGTTCGAGTATTTGTGGTTAGTCATGCAGGAGCTACATGCCTATGTGAGTGACCTTCAAGAAAAACTCTGGACAACAAGTTTCAATTGAAATTTTCATGTTGATAACATTTCACACATATTATCATGCATTATTGCTGGGAGAATTAAGCATATCCTGTGACTCCCCTAGGAGAGGACAACTGAAAGCTTGCATTTGTTTCTTTTGGACTTCACCCCATGCACCTTTTCCTTTTTCTGATTTTAATGTTTCCTTTCACTGTAATAAACCATACTGTGAGTATAATAACTTTACTGAGTCCTGTGAGTTTTAGTGAATCATCAGGACTGGGGGTTGTCTCTTGAACCCAGTTTTCAAGTTTGTACTAAAGGAGGGATTCACAAGAATGGCTCTGATTCACTGAAACATGGTGGAAGCATTATTTGGGAAAACAGATGTACAAATAGGCAAGGGATAGCAAACATTAGATGCATGAGTTGCTACCAGATTACCCATAATGAGACAGCAGCTCTGTTGAGATCACATATTGGAGGCAAAATGTTACTAACAGGATTTAGAAATGATAGATTTAAATTTAATTTAAATAAATTGATAATTTATTTAATTAATATCAAATAAATTGATAAATAAATTTAAATTTAAATTAAATTTAAATAAAAAACTCTTTTTAAAAGATTTTATTTATTTATTTGACAGAGAGAGACACAGCGAAAGAGGGAACACAAGCAGGGGGAGTGGGAGAGGGAGAAGCAGGCTTCCCGCAGAGCAGGGAGCCCGATGTGGGGCTCGATCCCAGGACCCTGGGATCATGACCTGAGCTGAAGGCAGACAATGACCTAGCCACCCAGGCACCCCTTAAATAAAAAAAAATAAAAAAAAATAACTTAAAAATATATTAGTAAATTGAATCCAGAAATATTTAAACCTTAAAAGTTGGCTCATCAAATACCTTAGGAAATGCAAACTAAGTCTAAAAATCTAAATTATACAACACCCTGGTAATTTTTATTGGTGATAGCTAATATTAAGTAGAGGGGGTCACTTCGGTGGCTTAGTTAGTGAAGCATCTGCCTTCTGCTCAGGTCATGATCTCCAGGTCCTGGAATCAAGCCCTCCTCAGTGGAGAGTCTGCTTCTCCCTCTCCCTCTGCACCTCCCCCTGCAACTTGTGCTTGCTTTGTTTCTCTCCCTCCCTCCCTCTCCCTTCTCTCAAGTAAATAAATGAAATATTTAAAATTAAGTAAAGGAGATTGTTGAGCAGAACCTGGACCTGTACTAAGCATGAATTTTGGCCAGTCTTAGCTATAGCCACTAGCCTAAAGGTAGTCAACAAAAGGGAAATTATTCTAGGACAACCTCTGGTCACCAAGAAGGTAATCTGGTGGATCTGGGGTCTCAAAACCAAGAAATTACTGAAAATAAGGGAAGCAGTGTGAAGCAGTTGTCTTATTTGATAGATAAGAGGAAGGAAGGAAGAAAGAGAGAGAGGGAGGGAGGGAGGGAGGGTGGGAGGGGGGAAGGGAGTTTGGAAGGAAGGAAGAAGGGAAGGCAGGAAGGAAGTTAAGGAACTCAGAAGCTGTCTCCTTTATTTTTAATGCTGCTCTATGGAGGAGCATATTGGGGTTGATGCAGAACCCACAGTTTACTATTCAACAATCACAGATAGCTGTACATTATGTAAACATGGAGTAGGTTAATAGAGGGAACAGCTAGTCTGATATACTGATAAAAGACACTTTAAAGTTTGTTTACCCTTAGAAAGGGAATTTTACTTTCTCCCCAGGTGTTATTTATCAGATTAAGTGGCTGATATGCTGTGTATGCAAGCCATGCTGAATTGGCTTTAGGATGATGGGTATGTCCATCCATTTAATAATATCCTTACCCAAGTCATGAGAGATGCAATAATCAAGGAGTCTTTCACACGGTCACACCATGTAAGCTTACTGCTGAGAAGTCAGGCAATATTCTGAGATGCTGTATCTTTTTTTTTTTTTTTTTTTGGTCTCACCTGCTCTTTATGGGCCTTACAGAAGCTAAGAAAATTATCCAAAAGAAAATGGAGGAAGAAAATAGTCAAGGCGCTTGCCGCAAAAGGGTGGAAGCCTTTAAATGATTGTTAAGGAACTGATGAATAAAGCAGACACTGAGGGGGTCATTACAAAGGTCTTACCATATAGTACTATTAAGGTCAGGTAAACAAACGGAATGCTTACTGGACTACAATCTTGAAGAGTTCTAAAGAAATTCATTCTGTTTACTCTAGTTTAGACAGATTTTTAAAGCTACAAGGCAAAAATAAGAATGAGAAACCTATAGGATTTTGATGGTTTCCTGTCTCACATTTAGGTCTTTCATCCATTTTGAATTCATTTTTGTGTATGGTGTAAGAAAGTGGTTCCTTTTCATTCTTTTGCACATTACTGTCCAGTTTTCACAATGTCATTTGTTGAAGAGACTGTTTTTTTCCTATTGGATATTCTTTCCTTCTTTGTTGAAAATTAGTTGACTATATACTTGTGGGTCTATTTCTGGGTTTTCTATTCTGTTCCATTGATCTATTGTCTGTTTTTGTGCCACTACCATATTGTCCTGATGACTATAACTTTATAATATAGCTTGAAGTCTGGAATTGTAATGCCTCCAGCTTGGCTTGGCTTTTCTGAGACTGCTTTGGCTATTTTCGGATTTTTTTCTGGTTCCATACAAATTTTAGGATTATTTGTTCCAGCTCTGTGAAAAGTGCTGGTGTTTTTTTTTTTGATAAGGATTGCATTAAATGTGTAGATTGCTTTGGGAAGTATAGACATTATCACTAGAGGAGAACACAGCCACAACCTTTTTGACATCAGCCATAGAAACTTCAACTAGACACATCTCTGGAGGCAAGGGAAACAACAGTGAAAATGAAGTACTGGGACTCCATCAAGATAAAAAGGAAGGAAATAATAAAAAAAAAGCAACCTACAGAATGGGAGAATTTATTTGCAAATGACATATTTGATAAAGGGTTAGTATCCAAAATCTATAAAGAACTTATTAAACTCAACACCCAAAAAACAATTAATCCAGTTAAAAAATGGGCAGAAGACATGAATTGAATTTTTTCCAAAGAAGACATACAGATGGCTAACAGACACATGAAAAGATGCTCAACATCACTCATCATCAGGGAACTACAAATTAAAACTACAACAAGATATCACTTCACACCTGTCAGAATGACTAAAATTAACAACACAGGAAACAACAGATGTTGGCAAAGATGTGGAGAAGGGGAACCCTCTTACACTGTTGGTGGGAACACAGAATGGTGCAGCCACTCTGGGAAAGAGTATGGCGGTTCCTCAAAAAGTTAAAATTAGAACTACCTTATGATGCAGCAATTGCATTCCTACGTATTTACCGAAAGGATACAAAAATACAGATTCAAAGGGACACATGCACCCTGATATTTATAGCAGCATTATCAACAATAACCAAATGATGGAAAGAGACCAAATGTCCACTGACTGATGAATGGATGAAGAAGAAGTATAGGAGCACTTGGATGGCTCAGTCGGTGACACTTCTGACTCTTGATTTTGGCTTGGGATATGGTCTCAGGGATGTGAGATTGAGCCCCATGTTGGGATCCACAGTCAGCATGGAGTCTCCTTGGGACTTTCTCTTTCCTTATCCTTCTGCGCCTCTCCCACCCATACTCTCTCTAAATAAATAAATAGATAAAATATTTAAAAAATAAGTGATATGTATATATGTATATGCATATGATGAAATATTACTCAGCCATCAAAAAGAATGAAATCTTGCCATTTGCAATGATGTGGATGGAGCTAGAGTGTATTATGCTAAGCAAACTAAGTCAGTCAGAGAAAGAGAAATGCTATATCATTTCACTCAAATGTGGAATTTAAGAAACAAAACAGATGAACATAGGGGAGGGAAGAAAAGAGGGGGAGGCAAACCATAAAAGACTCTTAGCTATAGAGAACAAACTGAAGGTTGATGGAGGGGCAATGGGTGGGGGATGGGCTAAATGGGTGAAGGGTATTAAGGAGGGCACTTGTGATGAGCACTGGGTGTTATATATATGTGATTAATCACTAAATTCCACTCCTGAAACCTATATTAGATTTTATGTTAACCAACTAGAAATTAAATACAAACTTGAACCAAAGGGGGGAAAAAAAAAAAAAAGGATAAGAAACCTGACTTCAAATCTCTAAGGATGCTAGTCCAGCAAATTAATCAGGATTTTGGATGGCACATATTATAATCTGAGAATATTGCTAACTCCTACCCCTAAAACTACCCAGAAGGACATATTTAAATGGGAGCCTGAACAACGGTAAATTATGTTCACATTGCAAAAAAATGGTGGCTTAAGCAATGCTTTTGGACCATTATGATCTACACTCAGATATGATTTGTGTGTAGTTTTAATTCACATATATGCAAACTAAAATTTATGGCAAAATCTGTGGGTGTTACCCAGAGGTGATTGTTGGATTCTGATTCCCAGACATGGTGGTATATTAAAACCATTTGAGAAACAATTACTGGTTTGGTATTGAACATTAATTGGAATTGCCCCTATTACTGGAGGGAATACAAATCTTGAAACCTGAAATACCCATAATGTCTTAGATAATGGAAACATCCAAGATCTTCTTTGTTTCTATGAGTTTGTTTGTTTTTTGTTGTTGTTTTTTGGGTTTGGGGGGTTTTTATTTTTGTTTTTGTTTTAGATTTTATGTATAAGTGATATCACACAGTATTTGCCTTTCTCTGTCTGACTTATTTCACTTACATTAATTCCCTCAGGGTTCATCCATGTTGTCACAAATGGAAGGTTTTTCTTCTTTTTATGACTGAATAATATTCCATTATGTATATTCCATTTATATATCCATCATCCACTGATAGACACATAGGTTGTTTCCATGTCTTGACTATTATGAATAATGCTGCAATAACATGGGAGTGCAGTTATCTCTTTTGAGAAAGTGATTTCATATCCTTTGGGTATACACCCAGAAATAGAATTGCTGGATCATACAGTAGTTCTATTTTAAGTTTTAAGTACCTCCATACTTTCTTCCATAGTGGCTGCACCAGTTTATATTCCCACCAACACTGCATGAGGGTTCCCTTTTCTCCACATCATTGACAACATTTTGTATTTGTTGCCTTGTTGATAATAGCCATCACAGCAGGTATGAGGTGATAGCACCTTATGGTGTTATTTTGCTTTTCAAATTAAATGATCAGTGATGTTGGGCACATTCTCATGTACCTGTTGGTCATTTGGATATCTGCCTTCAAAAAATATTGTAACATCTTTGCCCATTTTTAAAATTAATTTGCAGTTTTTTAATACTGAGTTGTATGACTTCCTTATATATTTGGCATATTAAACCCTTATAGATAGTTTGCAAATACTTTCTCCCATTCTGTATGTTGTCTTTTCACTCATAGCCCCATAAGTTTCTGTTCGGTTTTTTTTAATCTCTATTCCTGTGTTTAGATAGTTTTTATTGTAGTATCTTTAATTTCTCTTGTCATTTTTTTCAGTATTTAATCTTCAGCCTGTCCTGTGAGATTTTCACTTCAGTTGTATTTTCCAGTTCTAAAAGTTCCATTTTTTCTTTTATGTTCAAATTTCAACATGTTTAAAATGTGGTTTATTATTTCATTGTTTGCTAATTCCATCACCCTTATAATTTCTAACTCTATTCATTTTAAGTGACCCCTATAATTTCTAACTCTATTTATTTTAAGTGACCTTTCTCCTGGTTATAGATCTTATTTTCCTGCTTCTTTGCTGTGGCAGATCTAGAGTAGCTTTATTCTAGGGATGGCTTATCACTATAATTAATGTATGTCCCTTCTGGTATCTTTACTTAATGTCCCAGGTGCCCAACAAAGACTAATTTGCCTGGTCATAACTCAAATATCTCATACTCTTTTCTGAACTCTGGGAATTTTTCAGGTTACAGCTTTCCATCATCTCTTTGTACCTTCTTATAGAGTCTCACCCTGTGCAAATGCATCTTAGTATTCAGCAATAGTATTAACAGTGGCAACGGATGGGTCTTGACCTTTTCTGTCTGTTACTCCCTTTCTCTGAGCTCCCTGTATTTGACGAGCTACTTTTTGGTGTCTTACTGAAGAGACTAGCCTAAGCTCTACTCCTCAAGAATTACCTCATTCTGCCATCCCACTAATCTTCCTACATGTAATTGCAGGTCCCTGGGATTTGAAATAGACAACTAAGATCACTGATGTATGTTTAGAAGGAAAGATTAAGTCCTCATACTCTGCATGTGTGTGTGTCTGTATGAGTGGGTGGGTGCGTGGGTGGATGTTTAACACAGAATGAAAAGGCTGCAGGGCTTTGACAAGGAGTGGGTTAAGAGCTTGACAGCATAAGAACACATCATAAAGACTAAAGGGAAAAACAGGTAGCAATGCCTTATCTTAATAAATTTGTGATTTGTGCTCTTGGTTGCATTCCTCATTGCATTCTCAAATGGATGCATGGCCAGGTACAAGGCAAAATGATTAAAATTAGGGCTATCTGGTATAATGGCACATTCTATACAGGCATTATTTCTGAAGACAAAGCCACCAGTGTCAGAGTGCTGAGGAGAGTCTAGGGGAGGAGAGGGGGACAAAGGGGGACCCTCTGACCTCAGGAGAGCCTTCTAGGAGGACTGGCTTCTCTTTTGTATCAGTTCCCTGTAGAAGTGGGGGTGGGACAGAGAGGTATGGGAATGTGGGCTTGTTTTTTGTTCTCTCTCCCCAACTAACCCCTTCTCCTTCCTTTTAAATTTGAGGTTTTGACAGACAAAGTGTGCAGTATGTCTGTTACAGAGCAGCCTGAATTTGGCCTCAAACGACTGACCCTCTCAGTTTCTCTGGTTAATATCTTCAGATACTTGTGGGTGCTGAGTTCCAACATGGGTTAATTGGGCCCCTAGAATAGATATGTTACAGACCATGTAAAACTGGAAACAGAAAGGAGATTTTAATTTCACAAACTGAGTAGCAATGGCTCAGAGGGCTGAAATGATATCAGAAATAGAACAAAACGTTTGTAAGTTTGGAAAAGTCGTTTCCATTTCAGAAATATCCACTACTTCTCTATTAGCTTCATTTCACACTCCAGTCCTAGATAAAATGATTGTGTTGGATACAAAAGACACCTGACATGAATAAACCTACTGCAGAATACTTGAAATTGTGGCACTTCAGAGAATGTGGTGTCCAGACCGTGTGTCTGGAGAGGTTGTGCATGAGAACCAGCTGCTGGCAGCATGGGGTATGGTGTGGGGAAAGAAGACAAGGGGAAGTCTTCTTTGTGCATCAGGAGTCTCCCTGCTGGGCTTTGTACATAAGGGGTCCTCTTTGTGCCTGTGCTCTTTTCTTCTTTCTCAGGGGCAAACTATTGGGGGAGGAGTATGGGGGCTGAGGGAGATACTGGCGGTGCTATTTCTCCATTCTAACCCTCCCCACCTATTCTTCTTTCTGGACTCAAGAGCCCTAATCATCTATTTTATATTCTACAACTGTTCCGACTTAAATTGCCTCCACTTAAGTTGCCTTAATTTGCTGATCAGCTACAGAAAGGTCTAAAGGGATCTCTGGTTCCTATGTGGAACAAAAGGTTAACAAAAACCTTAAGAGTCTCTGGCTTCAGACAGCAAATCTCTTAAAGCTGGGGCTGGAAAATACGAATTAAGAATGTAAAGGAGAGACGAGTCTCAGTGAAGACTGAATGAATAAATCATTAAAGCTTCAGGTAGCTCCACCAAGATTTCTGAAACTGTGACAGTCACGCTCATTATTCCACATTTCCCAAACCCAACATTCTGTTGCTGCTAACAGGCGGGGATGGACTTCAGATGTGATATCCCTACTCTTTGACAAGACTCTGAACAGAATGTTTAGGATTGGGGGTATTCTCCGGAAATCTGGAGTGCGGGTCTCTGCCTGTGAGAGCTTTGTTTCTGAGAACAAATGTGTGGACAGACAGCTGGGAGGGAGCAGCTCAGGAGGGAGGGGCAAGCGGTGAGCCCTCCCGTTGAGAGGAGGGGGCTTCCGGCCTTGCACTCTCTTTGATGCCTGGCAAGTTCTTCATTGTGCTTGTGTCTCCTTTAGGGTCACAGCAGAAGCAGGGGTGGGAATCGTAGGGAGATACAGAGGGCTAATGCTCTGCCTACCCTTCTAACCCGCCATTCTTTCCTTTAGGCTGACAGCCGTTCATCAGCCATTTTCTATTCTATTTCTATGAAGACAGCCTTCAGTGGCTCCAAATAAATTACTTTTCTGCCCATCTGCTCCCCATCCAAATGCAACTGTGGGTGTGGACATTTGGGATGGAATACTGGGGGTCTTCGATTCAGGTGTGGATGAATGGAGAAGCCCTGATCATCTATGGTTTAAGATGTGGAATTAAAAGGCAGATGGAATTCAACAAGAGGTGAGTTAAGAATTTCATAAAGCCAAGGGTGACTTCAAGAACAACTCAAAAAAAAAAAAAAAAAAAAAAGAAGAAGAAGAAGAAGAAGAAGGAGAAAAAAAAAAACATAGCTTTAGGAGACCCTAATATGAGAAATGCAAATTGTTCTCAATGGAAACCTTTCCCCCACTTTACCTCTCCATGCCCAGAAGCATGCCTAGCTCAGGACTGGTACAGGGTGCTAATGATATTCTACATAATTATCCAAGGAGAGGACACAGTAGGTGTAGTTTGTTTCAGCCCAGTGTCATATCCATGCAGGTGTTTCTTTTTTGTCCTTTTGATGACAAAGGTGATTAGTTTGTAGAAGGGACATTTTTTTTTTTTTTTAAACATTTGCTATGTTCATCAGTGTAGTAAAGCTTGAATGTTTGAAATTAGGACTCTTGAGTAAAAGCTGATTTCAGGCCCATGAGTAAAAGGCTGTGTTTCTGGGAACAAAGCTCCTGACTGAGGAACCACTTGTGTTTGCAGCAGCAGAGGGGAAAGGGTGGGGGCCTGCCTGTGTCTCTCAGTGCTGGGAGGGGTCTTCTGGGAATGTGCTTGCGGACTCCTCTTTCTACATTACAGTTAGCCTCTGGTAGGCTCTTGCGCGAGCACTGATCTCTTGGTTGGGGTTGTCTGCGCAGAAGAGCGGAGGAAGCTGTGCTTTTGTCGTCATCTCCTTGCTCTCTCACTCTCTCTCTCCTCTTTCATTCTTACTGGCGTCATTATTATTAATAAACCATTTCTCACTTATCGCTCCAAATGTAAACACCTCACCAGAATTGCGCAGTTCTTGCGATCACTGTCGTATTCACTTAACTAGCAGCCTGAGGTTTGGAATGCGTTTGCGTATCTCAAATTTAGACGTAAAATATTTTCAAAATTTTACAGAACTCATCAACTTGGATTTATGATACAGAGTAACAGAACAACTGATATTTCACAAAATGTAATTGAAAGTATGAGGGGGTGAGGATAAATTTGAGCACTGCTTCCTGTTGACCTCCCTCCTCAGTTAACCCTCTTATTCCCAGTAGCTGTCAGCCTGAAGGCGGGAGTGGGGCACTGAGCACCTATAGATATATGAATGTTTACACTGGGCCTCATTAAGAGGAATCTCCGCAAATTTCTATTTGAGATAAAGATGATAGTAACTCCACAAGAGGGTGGAGAGTGTGCTGGTTTAAGAGTATGCATTAGTCTGCATCTGGGGAGTAATTTTCCTCAAATCAAAAAATGATCATAGGGACAGGGTCTTTCCTGAACCTACTGCTTTTGACTATGAATGTGGGGTGTTGAGAAGGTTGTGTGGTACAGTTCTATAGGTTTTTTGTTTTTTTGTTTTTTTTGTTTTTTGACAGAGAAGGAACACAAGCACGGGGAGTGGGAGAGGGAGAAGCAGGCTTCCCACGGAGCAGGGAGCCCGATGCGGGGCTCGATCCCAGGACCCCGGGATCATGACCTGAGCCGAAGGCAGACGCTTAACGACTGAGCCACCCAGGTACCCCAGTTCTATAGGTTTTTATAAATGCAAAGTGTTATAAAGTGTTATATATCCACTACTGCAGTGTCATACAGAATAGTTTCACTGCCCTAAAAAATAATCCCCTGTACTTCACCTATTCAATGGTCTACCTCTCTCAAACCCTGGCACCACTCATCTCTTTACCCTCTCCATAGTTTTGCCTTTTCCAAAATGTTATATAAATGGAATTAATGCAATAGGTAGCCTTTTCAGACTGGATTCTTTCACTTGGTGATACACATTTAAGGTTCTTCCATGTTTTTGCAGAGCTTGATACCCCATTACTTTTTATCACTGAATAATATTCCATTATAAGGATATACCACAGCTTGTTTAGTCATTCACCATTTAGTCATTCAAGATGAAGGGCATCTTGATTGCTTTCAGTTTTTACTGATTATGAGAAAAGTTTATGTAAAAAGCTTTATGTAAAAAAAAGTGCAGGATTCTATAGATGTCAGTTTTCAAATCAACTGGTCAAATACATAGGTATGTTAATTGTATGGGAATGCTATGGCTAGCTTTATGAGAGGCTGCCAAACTATCTTTCAAAGTGTTTGTGCCATTCTGCTTTCATGTCAACAATGAACGAGTGATCCTGTGCTCTGAATCTTCACCCACAAATGGTTTTGTCAGTTGTTTGGAATTTAGCCATTCTAATAGATGTAATAGTATCTCATTGCTATTTTAATTTATAATTCCTGAATGACAGATGATACTGAGCATTTTTTATATTCTTATATTCTATCTGCATATCTTTTTGATGAGATGTGTGTTTAACCTTTTGCCTATTTTTATTTGGGTTGTTAGATTTATTCTTGTTGAATTTTAAGTGATCTCTACATATTTTGGATGTGAGTACTTATCTGATATGTGTTTTGCTGATTTTCTACCAGTACGAGGATTGACTTGTCATTCTCTTAGCAAGTGTTTTTTTGCAAAGTGGTTTTAAATTTTAATAAAGTCCAATTTATCAATTTTTTATTTCATGAAACATGCTTTTGATGTCATATTTAAAACTCATCACCAAACTCTAAGTTACCTAGATTTTCTCCAATGTATTATTATTATTATTATTTTTAAAGATTTTATTTATTTATTTGACAGAGAGAGACACAGCGAGAGAGGGAACACAAGTAGGGGGAGTGGGAGAGGGAGAAGCAGGCTTCCCGCGGAGCAGGGAGCCCGATGCGGGGGCTCGACCCCAGGACCCTGGGATCATGACCTGAGCTGAAGGCAGATGCTTAACCGACTGAGCCACCCAGGCGCCCCTCTCCAATGTATTATTTTATAATTTGTATAGTTTTGCAATAGATCTATGATCCATTTTGAATTTATTTTTGCATGGTGTAAGACTTTTGTCTATGTTTATCTTTTAACATAAGGATATTCAATTGTTCCAGCACTATTTGTTGAAAAACTATTCTTTGTCCATTGGGTTGCCTTTGTGACAAAACTCAGTTGACTATATTGGCATGGGTCTCTTCTTGGGCTCTCTATTGTTATATTCATTTTTTTTTTTTGTCTGTTTTTACTTTTTGGTTTTGTTTGTTTTAGTTTGTTGTGGGTTTGTTGTTTCTTTTTGTTTTGTTTTGTTTCGTTTTTTGTTTGTTTGTTTGTTTGTTTTTTGGCCAGTACCATATTTTCTTGATTACTGCAGCTTAATATTAAGTTTTGAATCTGGTAGTGTGGGTCCTCCAACTTTGTTCTTCAGTTTTGTGTTGGCTATCCTAGGTCCTATGTGTTTTCATAAGCATTTTGTAATTAGTTAATTGGTATCTACAAAATGGCTCTTTGGGGTTTTAACTGGGGTTCCACTGAGTCTATAGATCAAGTTGGGAAGAATTCACATTTTAGCAATATGAGCCTTTCAAACCATCGATAGTGAAATCCTCTCCATTTAGTTAGATTTCACTTGATTCTTTCATTAATCTTATGGGTAGAAATCCTGTACAAATTTATACTTCATTTTTTGGTGTTATTGTAAAATTATATTTCAGATTTCAAATTCCAATAGTTAATTTTCAATTTATAGGAAAGCAGTGTTTCCTGCAGCCTTGTTATGTTACTTATCACCAGAAGCTTTCTTGTAAATTCTTTGAGAATTTCTACACCATTATGTCATCTGTGAATAAAAATATCTTTTTTTTTAAAGATTTTATTTATTTATTTGAGAGAGCGAGAATGAGAGAGAGTACATGAGAGGGGGGAGGGTCAGAGGGAGAAGCAGGCTCCTAGCTGAGCAGGGAGCCCGATGCGGAACTCGATCCCGGGACTCCAGGATCATGACCTGAGCCGAAGGCAGTTGCTTAACCAACTGAGCCACCCAGGCGCCCTATTTATTCTTTTTTAATCTGTATATCTTTTATTTCTTTTTGTCTTATTACACTAGCTAGGACAGTCGGCACAATGTTGATTAAGAGTGATAAGAGAGACATGCTTGCCTTGCTCCTGATTATAAGGGGAAAGCATTCAGTCTTTCACCATTATTGATAGATTTAGATTTTAGTGTAGATTTTTTTCATATGTACCCCTTAATAGAAAATTTCTTCTAGTCCTAGTTTTCTTTTTTAGTTTTTATTATGAATAGTTATTGAATTTTGTCAAATACTTTTTATGCTTCTATTGATATGATTGCATTTTTTTTTCTTATTCAGTCTGTTAATATGATGAATTACATTGATTTACAAATATTAAACCAGTCTTACCTTGAATTAATCTCCCTTGGTTATGCTATATATTCTTTTTTATACACTGCTTAACATTTTGTTAAGGATATTTCCATCTATGTTCTTGAGAGATATGTGGCTTTAGTTTTCTATTCTCACAATATATTTTCCTGATTTTGGTATTAGTAAAATACTGGCCTCATAAAATGATCTGGGAAGTGCTCTCACTGCTTCTATTTTGGGGAAGATATTGTAAAACTGTGGTATTATTTCTTTCTTAAATGTTTGTTAGAATTCATCTGAAACTGTCTACTCCTAATGCTTTCTTTTTTGGAATATTTTAATTATCAAGTTATTCTATTTAATAGATATAGGACTACTCAAGTTATCTATTTATCCTAGACCAAGTTTTTGTAGTTGTGTCTTTCAAGTAATTAATCCATTTCATCTAGGTTACCAAATTTAGGGCATACGGTTCTTTATTGTATGACTTGATTATCCTTTTAATAGCCATAGAATCAGTAGTGATTTCCTCTCTTTCATCTGTGATATTGTTTATTTATATATTCTCTTTTTTATTAGTTACCCTAGCCAGAGATTTTCAAACAACAGTTGGTTGTTTTCCACTGTAATCCCTACCCTTGTTCTTTTTTAGGTAAGGTTTTTGTTTTTGTTTTTGTTTTATTTGTTTGTTTATTTCAAATACTTACTCTTCTCTATTCTCTCTTTCTTATCATTCTGATATTCTAGTTATGAGTAGGTAATACCTTTTCATATTTTCACATAGTTTTTAAATTTTGTTATATATATTTATTTTAAATATACTTCAATTTTTGAAGTATAGTTGACAATCAATGCTACATAGTGATTTGACAATTATGTACATTATAAAATGCCCATCACGATAAGTGCAGTTACCCTGTCACCATACAGATATTACAATATTATTGAATATATTCCTTATGCTATACTTTTTAACCCTGTGATTTATTATTTATTTTATAACTAGAAGTTTGTACCTCTTAATCCCCTTCACCTATTTCACCTATCCTCCCATTCTCTTCTCCTCTTCCCTCTGGAAACCTCCCCTCTAGCAACGCTGTTTGTTTCCTATAATTAAGAGTCTTTCATGGTTTGTATCCCTCTCTGATGGATTCCCATTCAGTTTTCCCTCCCTTGCCCTATGATCCTCTGCACTGTTTCTTATATTCTACATATGAGTGAAATCATATGATAATTGTCTTTTTCTGGTTGACTTATTTCGCTCAGCATAATACCCTCCAGTTCCATCCACATCGATGTAAATGGTAAGTATTCATTCTTTCTGAAGGCTGAGTAATATTCCACTGTATATATAAACCACATCTTCTTTATCCATTCCTCTATTGATGGACATCTCTGCTCCTTCCACAGTTTGGTTATTGTGGACATTACTGCCTGAACACTGGGGTGCAAGTACCCCTTCAGATCACTGCATTTGTATCTTTGGGTTAAATTCCTAGTAGTGCAATTGCTGGGTCATAGGGTAGCTCTATTTTTAACTTTTTGAGGAACCTTCTACTGTTTTCCAGAGTGACTGTACCAGCTTGCATTCCCACCAACAGTGTAAGAGGGTTCCCATTTCTCCACATCCTCACCAACATTTGTTATTTCCTATCTTGTTAATTTTAGACATTCTGACTGGTGTGAGGTGGCAGCTCATTGTGGGTTTGATTTTATTTCCCTGATGGCAAGTGATGTGGAGCATTTTCTCATGTGTCTGTTAGCCATTTGGATATCTTCTTTGGAGAAGTGTCTGTTCATGTCTTCTGCCCATTTCTTGACTGGGTTATTTGGTTTTGGGGTGTTGAGTTTGATAAGTTCTTTATAGATCTGAGTTCTGTATTTTAGATATTATTTTAGATAATATTATTTAGATAGTATTTTAGATATTAACCCCTTATCGGATATATCACTTGCAAATACCATTTCCCATTCAGTAGATTGCTTTTTTGTTTTGTTGATAGTTTTCTTCAGTATTCAGGATATTTTTATTTTGATATTGTCCCAATTGTTTATTTTGCTTTTGTTTCCCTAGACTGGAGATACACATCCAGGAAAATATTGCTAAGGCTGATATCCAATAGATTAGCGCCTGTATTTTCTTTTAGGAGTTTTATGGTTTCAGGTCTGACATTTAAGTCTTTAACCTTTTCAGTTTATTTTTGTAATGGTGTAAGAGAGTAGTCCTGTTTCATTCTTTAGCTGTCCAGTTTTACCAACACCCATTTATTGGAGAGTCTGTTTTATCCCCATTATATATATATATATATATATAATGTCTGTGTATATGTATATATATAAACATAATATATATGTTTATTTATTATTATTGTTGTTGTTGTTAGTCACCATACAGTACCTCATTAGTTTGTGTTGTAGTGTAGTGTTTTTCATGTAGTGTTTCATGATCCATTGTTTGCTCATTGCAACATGTGCCCTTGTTAATACCCATCACTGGGCTAACCCACCCTCACCCCCTCCCTTCTGAAACCCTCAGTTTGTTTCCTGGTGTCCATAGTCTCTCATGGTTCATTCTCCCCCTCTGATTCCCCCCCTTCATTTTTCCCTTCATTCTCCTAATATCCTCCATGCTATTCCCCATTATATATTCTTGCCTTAGTTTTTGTAGATGAATTGACCATAAAAAGTTGGGTGTATTTCTGAGCTCTAATCTGTTTCTTTGATCTATGTGTTTATTTTTGTGCCAGTACTGTAGTGTTTTGATTGCTATAGTTTTGTAGTATATCTTGAAATCTGGAATCAACCATACTTCCAGCTTTTTTCTTTCTCAAGATTGTTTTGGCTGTTCAGGTTCTTTTGGGGATCCATACAGATTTTAGGATTATTTGATCTAGTTCTGTGAAAAATACTACTGGTGTTGTCATAGGGATTGCATTGAATCTGGTGATTGCTTTGGGTAGTATAGACATTTTAACATTAATTCTTTCAATTCTTTCAACTGAAAGAATATTAACTCTTTCAATTCAGATTCAAATCTTTCCACTTATTGGTGTCATTTCCATTTCTTATGTCAATGTCTTATAGTTCTCAGAGTACATGTCCTTCACCCCCTTGGTTAAATTATTCTTAGGTATTTTATTCATTTTGATGCAATTATTAATGGGATTATTTTCCTAATTTCTTTCTGCTAATTTGTTATTAGTGTATAGAAATGCAGGAGATCTCTCTGTATATTGATTATGTATCCTGTAACTCTACTGAATTCATTTTTTATTCTAGTAGTTTTTAATTGTTTCTGTACATACTATTATGTCCTCTGCTACTGTCACACATTTTCTGAATGTTCTGTTCTGTTTTCTTTTCTGTTGTTGTTCATTCCCTTTTTCACTTTGCATTTCAGTTGGAAAGTTTCTATTAACTTACATTTGAGTTCACTGATTTTTTTACTCAGGGATGTCAAAAGCCTGTCAAAGACACTCTTCATATCTGTTTCTGTGTTTGCTATATCTAGTATTTTCTTTTGATTCCTTTCTTAGAATTTTCATATCTCTGCTTAAATTGACCATCTCTTCTTGCACATTGTCTACCTTTCCATTAGAACCCTTACTATATTAAAGATAGCTATTTTAAATTCCTTGTCTGATAATTCCAACATCTGTGTCATATCTGAGTCTGGTTCAAATAATTACATTATTTATGCAGCCTGTGTTTTTTCTTCTTATAGCATGGATTTTTGTTTTGAAAACTAGATGTGTTATATCAGCTATTAGGAACTGAGGTAACTAGGACTTTTGTTTGAGGATTTGTGTTAATTTGGCCAGAAGTTGTGTTTTGTTTAATGTTTTTTGTAGCTATAGGTACCAGAGGCTTCAAATTCCTTTATGACTTTGTTTTTGTCTCCTGTTTTAGCTTTGGGAATTCCCTGTGTCTTACTACTTAGAACATTTGTATCTTGCAGCTGTTTCAGCTGTAATCCACTTCATTATATTGGGACTGTCTTGCTGTGGTCTTAAGGTCTGAAAGAGGGTGAATATTCTATGATCTTGAGTAAATATCAAGCTTTTGTTTTGATTGTGTTTCAGAGCTGTGGCATTCATAAAGTGTCTGTATCCCCTCTTCTAGTAGTAAATCTTCCCTCAGCCTTGTGACCTAATTTGTACTTCCTTTGTTGGTTTTGGCATTTTAAATCTATTTATGTGGATCCTGTGTTGACTATGATTTTCATTTTGTTTTGTTTTTCTCTTAGGTGAGACAGAAAGGCTAGAGAGGGCTAGAGAGGGGAATAGTTCCCTGTTCCTAGCTTGGATAAGGTTTTTTGTGCTCTAATGAAGTCCTTTCCTCCAGAGACTGGCTACCCTATAGAGAGGCATTTGGGTGTGTTTCACAATGGTTGCATTCCTCCCCTCCAGTCCCATCAGGGCTGAGTGTGTGTCTTTCAAATATACTTACTTTGAGAATCTGATGGAGTTCCTGGAGGAAAGGATTTGAGTTTACTTTAATCCTTATTTCTGCATCTAATTTTAAGAAACTTTGTCTGGCAAGAGAACAGAAATGAAGTACTAAAGTCTTTCAATATACATCAATATACAGGTGAGAAAAAAAAATGTATCTGCCCACTACAGGCCACACCATATATAATAAATCCAAATGTGTTAGAGTCCTAGGAGTGAAAGCTAAAATAAAAGCAAACTTCTAGACATAATGAAGACTTAGAAAACATCTCTATGACATTGAACTAGGAAAGTATTTATTAAACAATATTTTTATGGCAACAATTTCTTTTAGAGATTAATGATTTGGACATCATTAAAATTAAGAACTTTATGGGGCACCTGGGTGACTCAGTTGGTTAAGCGTCCAGCTTCAGCTCAGGTCATGATCTCACAGTCCTGAGATTGGGCCAGAGATTGGGCTCCATGCTCAGCAGGATGACTGCTTCTTCCTCTCTTGCTCCCTCTGCCCCTCCCCCTGCTCATGTTCTCTCTCAAATAAATAAAATCTTTAAAAAAATTAAAAACTTTGTATCCCCAAAGGACTTATAACCAAAATTTATTTTTAAAAATACGTTCTAATCAACAAGAAAAAGTTAGGTAACCACATTTAAAATGGGCAAAAGATATGATCAGACAGTTCAAAATGATGATACTGAAATGGCCAACAAACATATGAAATATTCAACACTATTAGTCATCAGAGAAGTGTAAATAAAAATAGAACTCCTGTCTTTGGGGTGTCTGGGTGGCTCAGTTGGTTAAGCATCTGCCTTCGGCTTGGATCATGATCCCAGGGTCCTGGGATCAAGTCCTGCACTGGGCACCCTGCTCAGCGGGGAGTCTGCTTCTCCCTCTCCTGCTCCCACTTGCTTGTGCTTGCTCTCTCTCTCTCTGTCAAATAAATATATAAAAACTTAAAAAAATAAAATAAAAATAGAGATATCAAAATGTACACTTAAGTAGCTATGATTAAAAGGATTGGCAATGCTAATTATGAAGGAAGTTAAACTCTTGTATTCTATTAGTGGGACTGAAAAGTGGTACAACTTTGAGAAAATGTGTGGCAGTATCTGGTACACAACTAAGTATACAGATACCCTGTTACCCAACAAATTACATACTGACTATATACTCAAGAGAAATGATCATTCATCAAAAGGCATTTATAATAATGTGGATAGGAACTTCATTTGTAATATCCAAAAATTGGAAACAATCCTTCTATTCATCACCACAAACAGGAAGCAATAAATTTTGGCATAGTCATGCAATGGAATACTACACTGCAATGAAAAAAATATGGATACACATAATAATGTGGATGAGTCTCATGGAAATAATGTTGAATGAAAAGGACCACATACTGCCTGACCCTATTCATGGGAAGATCAAAAACATCAAAACAAATCTAGGTGATAGAAGTCACAATAATGTTTAACTTCAGAAGACCACTAGCCAGACACCAGGGATCCTCCCAGAGCATTGGGAGGTGCTCTGTATCTTGGTCTAGATGGCTAATTGCACAGTTGCGCACTTGGGTAAAACTTTGTTAAGCTGTTTAGTTAAGATTTGTGTATTTAATAGATATAATATATACTTTTGTTTTTTTAAAAGCTAAATAAAAATTAACCTTTGAGATTGGGGTTCCCAGGGTTTCAAGCACATCTCTGAAAACAAAGCTGGTGGAGAATAGCTTGTGTATTACTATATAGGGGAAAGGCAACAGTAGTCCCTCTGGTCTAGGAGGCTTGGTGGAAGGTTGCCTTCTTTTTTTTATTTTTATTTTTATTTTTTTAAAGATTTTATTTATTTGTTTGTCAGAGAGAGAGAGCATAAGGAGGGGGAGCAGCAGGCAGAACAGTAGAGGGAGAAGCAGTCTCCCCAGCGAGCAAGGAGCCCGATGTGGGACTTGATCCCAGGACCCTGGGATCATGATCTGAGCCACAGGCAGACACTTAACGACTGAACCACCCAGGTTCCCTGAAAGGTTGTCTTCTAATCTTTCTGCACTGAAGGTTCCTTTCTTCCCCCATCTCATGCACACTAATTGAGAGAGCAGGGCCAGTTTGCTTGCCAATTCCTGCCATCTCTCCCTGTCTCTGAGCTCATGGGTGTTAATGTAACTTGTTTGAGGTGTCACCAAAGAGATGATCATAAATGTGACTTCCTACAAACAGCCTTCTCCTGCCGGGGTGGTGGGGGGAAGTTAACTGTGGGGTAGTATAGTTTGGTATGGACTATGAGAGCACTAATTTTTTGATAGAATAAACATGTTGAAACTCTGGTATTTTTTGAACTTGATTTAGAATTTCAATTATTATTGAAATATTGAAATTTAATAAATGGGACCTTAAAATCTGTTGGGGAGGAAATTGACTAAAGAGAAAAATGGAAAGGAGGGAAAACCAGGGTCAGAAATCTAAGCTCTGCTCACTGTTAACCCCATTCCTCATTTTCATCCTCTGGTACCCTGTTTCTGAATGTGGCACTCAGGACATGGTTTATGAACTCACTGAATATATACCAAAATGTTTGCATTGAGCTTATCTTAAGGATAAGAGTCATACCCTGCTGTGGGACATGGCATTTCTGGACTTGAAGGTGTCCTTCTGAAGTGTGAAGATTCATTATGTTCTGGAGGGCTTTCTTGGTACTGTATTCTCCTCAACTCAGCACAGAGGGCTGGAGGAAGATGTGGACAGTAGGGTTGAAAAAATAAGAAAATTATGGCACAGATTGGACAGAGGGATGTTGGCACTGCCTTTTCTTCTTACATGGTCCTTGCTCCTGTTAAGCTGTCACTATAAATATAGACCAAACAAGTCAACCCATATATATCCCCAATCTGCCCACCCACTGCCTCTCTTATGGTTGAACCATGGGAGCACTTCACATAAGTAGCAATCTAGTGAATGAGCAAACCCAGATAATATGTTATAATGGCATGAAGTGGACAAGTAATAAACTTGAGGAGCTGCAACTGAAGAACAGTTTTGATCCCAAATGGGTAGGCTGCCCACATTGGTCACATTTTCCACTGAACATGGCTGGGTCCCAGATGGTTTCAATATATACAGGGCAGGGACTTCAGATGGAGAGGATAAATACAAGATCTCTAATATTCAGGGATGTTTTAATCGGATTAAGCAGATTATGAACAAAGGTTGGCATCAGACCTATTAGGGCACCAGCTGTATTTCTGAGATGAGTGCTGGAGAAAGTTGGTTGAGGGTTTTGGGAATGCAAGGAGAAAGAGAGAGAGGAAGGTCTGGTGTGGCATGTGAGGTCTCTGTGCTGCATCTGTGCCTGCCTTTGACTCATAGAAGGCAAGGACTAGAGGGACAGTGCCTGTTCATTTGTCTCCTTTCTCTGCCTGACCTTTTGAGCTCATGTTTATCAGCGGGACATTTTTTAAATTAGCCTTTGTAGAGAGAGTCCTAAGTGTGACTTCAGATTAATTCTTTCAGCTGTCCCTTACATTTCCATTTACACATGAAACATAACTGCAGGTGTTGAAGTGTGTTGGGGGATATAGCTTAGATATAGGATAAAATAATTCACCTTGACAATCTATGAAAAATGATGTGGGATGGTGAGACAGTTACACTTTCATAAAGGTTGATTTCAGGCCCATGGAGATAAAATTTCAGGAGGACTGAATGGAGAAAACCCTTCAGGAGAGCTAAAACCCATCTACAAAATCTGTGCTCTGCTCCCTAGTGGCCCTGTTCCTTATCTCAGCCTGCTGCTGCCCAGATATTTTTTCTCTAAGCAGAGACAGAAATGAGGGGCCAAGAGGATGTGTGTGTGACTCATCCTAGCCCAAGGCAGTATGCTTGAAATTAGATCCACAATTTTCTTAAATTGTTCTAGAGAAAAGCTGGTCTCCACAGCCATTCCTGCCAGGTAAATGTGCATGTGTGTGTGTGTGTGTGTGTGTGTGTGTGTGTGTGTGATCTGGAGGCCATCCTGCAGCCTAAGCACTTGTTTGCTGCCCTGAAAGGTTTGCAGGCCTACGGAAGTCCAGCTATCACACTGTGAGTCAATATATTTTTAAATTATTATTATTGGAATTTGTATAACTTTTATTTTTTTTTTATTTGAGTATACTTGACATGCAATGTTACATGAGTTTCGGGTGTACAACATAGTGATTCCAGTTTTCTGTTCCTTATGCTATACTCACTACAAGTCTAGCTACCATCTGTCACCATACAATGCTGCTACAATATCATTCACTATAATCCCTATGTTGTGTCTTTTATTCCCATGGCTTATTCATTCCATAACTGGAAGCCTGTATCTTCCACTCCCCTTCATCCATTTTGCTCTTCTCCCCATCCCCCTTCTCTGTGGCAAACATCAGTTTGTTCTCTGTATTTATAGGTCTGATTCTACTATTTTTTCATTTGTTTTGTTTTTTAGATTCCACATGTTATTGAAATCATATGGTATATGTCTTTCTCAGTCTATTTCTCTTAGCTTTATACCCTCTAGATTCACCCATGTTGTTGTGAATAGCAAGGCCTCATTCTTTTTTATGGCTGAGTAATATTCCATCTCACACACACACACACACACACACACAAATGGATAAGGAAGGATAGGATAAGGATATCTATACCTTACATATATTTATATATATATATATGGTGTAATGCATGCACACACCACATCTTCCTTATCAATTTTTTTATTGATGGATACTTAGGTTGCTTCCATATATTGGCTATTGTAAATAACTCTACTATAAACATAGGGGTGCATATATCTTTTTGAATTAGTTTTTTTTTATTCCCTTGGAGTAAATGCCCAATAATGGAATTATTGGATCATGTGGGATTTCTATTTTTAATTTTTTTAGGGACCTCCATACTCTTTTCTACAGTGGTTGTACCAATTTATATTTCTGCCAGTAGTGCACAAAGGTTCTTTTTTTTTAATTTTTTCATTGTTATGTTAATCCCCATACATTACATCATTAGTTTTAGATGTAGTGTTCCATGATTCATTGTTTGTGCATAACACCCAGTGCTCCATGCAGAACGTGCCCTCCTCAATACCCATCACCAGGCTAACCCATCCTCCCACCCCCCTCCCCTCTAGAACCCTCAGTTTGTTTTTCAGAGTCCATCATCTCTCATGGTTCGTCTACCCCTCTGATTTTCCCCCCTTCATTCTTCCCCTTCTGCTATCTTCTTCTTTTTTTTTTCTTAACATATATTGCATTATTTGTTTCAGAGGTACAGATCTGAGATTCAACCGTCTTGCACAATTCACAGCGCTTACCAGAGCGCATACCCTCCCCAGGGTCTATCACCCAGTCACCCATCTCTCCCACCCACGCCCCACTCCAGCAACCCTCAGTTTGTTTCCTGCAATTAAGAATTCCTCATATCAGTGAGGTCATATGATACATGTCTTTCTCTGTTTGACTTATTTCGCTCAGCATAATACCCTCCAGTTCCATCCATGTTGTTGCAAATGGCAAGATCTCATTCCTTTTGATGGCTGCATAATATTCCATTGTATATATATATACCACATCTTCTTTATCCATTCATCTGTCGATGGACATCTTGGCTCTTCCCACAGTTTGGCTATTGTGGACATTGCTGCTATAAACATTGGGGTGCATGTACCTTTTCGGATCCCTACTTTTGTATCTTTGGGGTAAATACCCAGTAGACTGCACAAGGGTTCTTTTCTCTCCACATCCTTGGGAATACTTATCCTTTCTTGTTTTTGTTTCTGTTTTTTGATACTAGCCATTCTGAGAGGAGTAAGGTGATATTTCACTGTGGTTTTGATTAGCATTTCCCTGATGATTAGTGGTGTTGAGATATGTTCTCATGTGTCTGTATGTCTTTTTTGGGGAAATGTACATTTAGATCATCTGCCCATTATTAAGATTTTATTTATTTATTTATTTATTTATTTATTTGGGGGGGGCATGAACAGGAGGGAGGGGCAGGGGGAGAGGAGAGAGAATTTCAAGATGATCCTGAGATCATGACCTGAACTGAAACCAAGAGCCAGAGGCTTAACCAATTGAGCCACCCAGGTATCCCAATCTGCCCATTTTTAAATCAGATTTTTTTTTTTTTTTGATGTTGAGTCATATAAGTTCCATATATATTTTGGATATCAGCCCTTATATTTTGGACATGAACTCCTTATCTTTAATCCATTTTGTGTTTATTTTTGTGCATAGTATAAGAAAGTTGTCCAGTTTCATTCTTTTGCATGGAGCTTTCCAGTTTTCCTAGCACCATTTATTGAAGAGACTATTTTTCCCCATTGTATATTCTTGCAGCTTTTGTCAAATTAATTAACCATATAGTAATGGGTTTATCTCTGGGCTCTCTTTTCTGCTCCATTCATCCATGTGTCTATTCTTGTGTGAGTACCGCACCTTTTTGATTAATTTAGCTTTGTAGTATATCTTGAAATCTGGATTCGTGATACCTCTAGCTTTGTTCTTTCTCAAGATTGCTTTGGCTTTTTGGGGTCTTTCATAATTGCATACAAATTTTGTCACTATTTGTTTTAGTTATTTGAAAAAAAGGTTGGCATTTTCATAAGGATTGTGTGGAATCTGGAGATTGCTTTGGGTAGTCTGGACATTTTAAAAATATTAGTTCTTTTAGTTTTGTTGCTTTTGTTTCCCTTGCCTTTAGAGATGTGTCTAACAATAACTTGCAGTGCCCGAGACAAAAGAGGTTACTGCCTGTGTTCTCCTCTAGGATTTTGATGGATCCCTGTCTCACATTGAGGTCTTTCATCCATTTTGAGTTTATCTTTGTGTATGTTGTAAGAGAATGGTCCAGTTTCATTCTTCTGCATGTGACTGTCCAATTTTCACAACACCATTTGTTGAAGACACTGTCTTTTTTCCATTGGATATTCTTTCCTGCTTTGTTGGAGATTAGTTGACCATAGAGGTGAAGGCCATTTCTGGGGTCTCTATTCTGTACCATTGATCTATGTCTGTTTTTGTGCCAGTACCATGTTGTCTTGATGATCACAGCTTTGTAATAGAGCTTGAAGTCAGACATCATGATGCCTCCAGCTTTGGATTTCTTTTTCAACATTCTCCTGGCAATTTGGGGTCTTTTCTGGTTCCATACAAATTTTAGGATTGTTTGTTCCAGCTCTGTGAAAAATGCCGATGGTATTTTGATAGGGATTGCATTAAATGTATAGATTGTTCTGGGCAACAGACATTTATTTATTTTATTTTTTAAATTATTTTATTGTTTTTAGCATAGACATTTTAACAATGTTTATTCTTCCAATCCATGAGCATGAAATATTTCCCCATCTCTTTGTGTCTTCCTCAACTTCTTTCATAAGTGTCCTGTAGTTTCTAGAGTACAGATCCTTTACCTCTTTGGTTAGGTTTAATCCTAGGTATTTTATGGATTTCGGTGCAATTGTAAATGGGATTGATTCCTTAATTTCCCTTTTTTTCGGTCACACTGTCAGTCACAAAACTAAATGGCAACCTACAGAATGAGGGGTATTTGCAAATGACCTATCAGATAAAGGGCTGGTATCCAAGATTTATAAAGAACATCTCAAAGTTAACATCCCCCCCAAAATAATCCAGTCAATAAATGGGCAAAAGACAGGAACAGACATTTCTCCAAAGAAGACATCCAAATGGCCAACAGATACATCACTAGTCATCAGGGAAATACAAATCAGAACCACAATGAGATACCACCTTACACCAGTTAGAATGGCTAAAATTAACAAGACAGGGAACAACAAATGTTGGTGAGGATGTGGAGAAAGGGGAACCCTCCTACACTGGTGGTGGGAACGCAAGCTGGTACAGTCACTCAGGAAAACAGTAGGAGGTTCCTCAAAAAGTTAAAAATAGAACTACACTATGACCCAGTAATTGCACTACTAGGTATTTACCCCAAAGTTACAGATGTAGTGAGAAGAGGGGCACCTGCACCCCAATATTCATAGCAGCAATGTCCACAATAGCCAAACTATGGAAAGAGCCTAGATGCCCTTCAAAAGATGAATGGATAAAGATGTGTTACAGGGGCAGAGCAAGATGGCGGAGGAGTAGGAGACCTGGATTTCGTCTTGTCCCAGGAATTCAGCTAGATAGGGATCAAACCATTCTGAACACCTACGAACTCAACAGGAGATCGAAGAAAAGAATAGCAACAACTCTCTGAACAGAAAAGCGACCACTTTCTGGAAGGCAGGACATGCGGAGAAGTGAATCCGAGGATTCGGGAGGATAGATGGCGGGGGAGGGGGCCTCCGTTCGCCACTTCTGGCAAGTGATAGAGCCACAGAGCACAAAATCAGAACTTTTAGAAGTCGGCTCTGCTGAGGGACATCGCTCCAGTGGCTAAGCAGGGGGTGGGGCCCTCACGGGACAGTGTGGACTCAGGACCCTCAGGGTCACAGAAAGATCAGGGGTGCCTGAGTGCGGCAGAGCTCCCAGGTACCAGAGTGGGGAAGCCAGCTGCAGAGACGGAGCCAAGGAGCGGGCTCTCAGCTCAGGGTTGCCATAAACCATGATCCACAGCACAGTCGGGCCACTGCTCTACCAGCAGGGACCCAACAAGTGGCAGATCCACAGAGACTCCCCTTCCTCCCCCAGGAGGAGCGATGCAGGAGCACACCACAAGGATCTTCCGGGGTTGGAGAATCCACATGGGGCTGGGTGCCAGAGATAGAAACGCTAGGTCACAGGCTGGGTGAGCACGGAGTGTGGTCAGAGACCAGGGAGACGGGAGTGACTGACTGCTTTTCTCTGGGGGCTCACTGAGGAGTGGGGCCCCGAGTTCTCGGCTCCTCCAGGGCAGAGATTGGGAGGCTGCCATTTTCATTCCCATCCTCCAAAGCTGTATGGAAAGCTTGCAGGGAACAAAAGCTGCCAAGAGCAAACCCGAGCAGATTACTTAGCCCGGACCGGCAAGGGTGGGACAATTCCACCTCTGTGAAACACATTTGGGAACCACGGCAACAGCACCCCCCCCCAGAAGATCAGCAAGAACAGCCAGCCAAGACCAAGTTTACCCATCAATGAGAACGGCAGAACGCCAGAGTTAGGGGAATACTGCACATAGAATCCATGGCTTTTTTACCATGATTCTCTAGTCTTTCAAAGTTATTTTTTTTCCACTGTCTTTTTTTTTTTAATTTTTCTTTTTCCTTTTTCAACCAGCATCTTATCAATCCCTTAAAAAAAATTTTTTTTTTTCATTTTTAGAGTCATATTCTATACCTTCATAGTAGTTACCCTTATTTTTGGCATATATATATAAGTTGTTCTCTCTTTAAAATTCTGAGATACAATTTCTTCTAACAGATCAAAATATACCCTAAATCTCTAGTGTATGGCTTTGTCCTAGTCTCCTGCCTGATCACATTCTCTCCCCTTTTTTAAAAAAAAACCTCTTCTTTCTTTTTTTCAAACTTCTTATCTTATCAATTCCTTTTATAATTTTTTTAAATAATTGTCATCTTTACAGTCATATTCCTTCCCTTCATTGTATCAACCCTTATATTTGTACATGTATAAGTTTTTCTTTCTTTAAAATTTTGTGAGGCACTTTCTTCTAACAGACCAAAATACACCCAAAATCTAGTGTGTGGCACTGATCTATGCACCAGCCTGATCATATTTGATCATATTGGTTTTTTGTTGTTGTTGTTTTGTTCTGTTTTTGTTTTTATCTTTTACTTTTTCTTTTTTCTTTCTTTCACTTTCTTTTCCCCCGGTTTCAGGTCTTCTCTGATTTGTTTAGAGTATATTTTCTGGGGACATTGTTACCCTGTTAGCATTTTGTTCTCTCATTCATCTATTCTCCTCTGGACAAAATGACAAGATGGAAAAAATTACCTCAACAAAAAGAACAAGAGGTAGTACCAACTGCCAGGGACCTACTCAATATGGACATTAGTACGATGTCAGACCAAGAGTTCAGAATCATGATTTTAAAGATACTAGCGGGGCTTGAAAAAAGCATGGAAGTTATTAGAGAAACCCTTTCTGGAGAAATAAAAGAACTAAAATCTAACCAAGTAGAAATCAAAAAGGCTATTAATAAGGTACAATCAAATATGGAGGTGCTAACTGCTAGGATAAAAGAGGCAGAAGAAAGAATCAGTGATATAGAAGACCAAATACTGGAAAATAAAGAAGCTGAGAAAAAGAGAGATAAACAACTACTGGATCACAAGGGCAGAATTCGAGAGATAAGCGATAGCATAAGATGAAACAACATTAGAATAATTGGGATCCCAGAAGAAGAAGAAAGAGAGAGAGGGGCAGACGGTATATTGGAGCAAATTATACCAGAGAACTTCCCTAATTTGGGGAAGGAAACAGGCATCAAAACCCAGGAGGCACAGAGAACCCCTCTCAAAATCAATAAAAATAAGTCAACGCCCCGACACCTAATAGTAAAACTTACAGGTCTCAGAGACAAAGAGAAAATCCTGAAAGCAGCTTGGGACAAGAGATATGTAACCTACAATGGTAGAAACATTAGATTGGCAACAGACCTATCCACAGAGACCTGGCAGGCCAGAAAGGACTGGCAGGATATATTCAGAGCACTACATGAGAAAAATGTGCAGCCAAGAATACTGTATCCAGCTAGGCTGTCATTGAAAATAGAAGGAGAGATAAAAAGCTTCCAGGACAAACAAAAACTAAAGGAATTTGCAACCACAAAACCAGCCCTACAAGCACTATTGAAAGGGGTCCTCTAAGCAAAGAGAGAGCTTACAAGCAACATAGACCAGAAAGGAACACAGACAATATACAGTAACAGACACCTTACAGGCAATACAATGACACTAAATTCCTATCTTTCAATAGTTACTCTGAATGTAAATGGGCTAAATGCCCCAATCAAAAGACACAGGCTATCAGATCAGATTAAAAAACAAGACCCATCAATATGCTATCTGCAAAGGACTCAACTTAGACCCAAAGACAGCCCCACATTGAAAGTGAGGGGGTGGAAAACAATTTACCATGCTAATGGACACCAAAAGAAAGCTGGGGTGGCAATCCTTATATCAGACAAATTAGATTTTAAACCAAAGACTGTAATAAGAGATGAGGAAGGACACTATATCCTACTTAAAGTGTCTATCCAACAAGAAGATCTAACAATTGTAAATATCTATGCCCCTAACATGGGAGCAGCCAGTTATATAAGGCAATTAATAACAAAAGCAAAGAAACACATTGACAACAATACAATAATAGTGGGGGATTTTAACACCCCATCACTGAAATGGACGGATCGTCTAAGCAAAAGATCAATAAGGAAATAAAGACTTTAAATGATGCACTGGACGAAATGGACTTCACAGATATATCCAGAACATTCTATCCCAAAGCAACAGAATACACATTCTTCTCTAGTGCCCATGGAACATTCTCCAGAATAGATCACATCCTAGGTAACAAATCAGGTCTCAAACGGTACCAAAAGATTGGGATCATTCCCTGCCTATTATCAGACCACAATGCTTTGAAACTAGAACTCAATCTCAAGAGGAAAGTCGGAAAGAACTCAAATACATGGAGGCTAAAGAGCATCCTACTAAAAAATGAATGGGTCAACCAGGAAATTAAAGAAGAATTTAAAAAATTCATGGAAACCAATGAAAATGAAAACACCACTGTTCAAAATCTTTGGGATGAAGCAAAGGCGGTCCTAAGAGGAAAGTATATAGCAATACCAGCCTTTCTCAAAAAACAAGAAAGGTCTCAAATACAAAACCTAACCCCTAAACCTAAAGGAGCTGGAGAAAAAACAAAAACAAACAAACAAAAAAAAACAAAAAAAAACCCAGCAAATAAGGCCTACACCCAGCAGGAAAAGAGAATTAATAAAAATCAGAGCAGAAATCAATGAAATAGAAACCAAAAGAACAGTAGAACAGATCAACGAAAGTAGGAGCTGGTTCTCTGAAAGAATTAACAAGATTAATAAAGCCCTGGCCAGACTTATCAAAAAGAAAAGAGAAATGACCCAAATCAACAAAATCATGAATGAAAGAGGAGAGATCACAACCAACACCAAAAAAATACAATTATTTGAACATATTATGAGCAACTCTATGCCAGCAAATTAGATAATCTGGAAGAAATGGATGCATTCCTAGAGATGTATCAACTACCAAAACTGAACCAGGAAGAAATGGAAAACCTGAACAGACCTATAACCACTAAGGAAATTGAAGCAGTCATCAAAAATCTCCCAACAAACAAAAGCCCGTGGCCAGATGGCTTCCCAGGGAATTCTACCAAACATTTAAAGAATTAATACCTATTCTTCTGAAACTGTTCCAAAAAATAGAAATGGAAGGGAAACTTCCAAACTCATTTTATGAGGCCACCATTACCTTTAACCCCAAACCAGACAAAGACCCCACCAAAAAGGAGAATTAGAGACCAATATCCTTGATGAACATAGATGCAAAAATTCTCACCAAAATACTAGCCAATAGGATCCAACAGTACATTAAAAGGATTATTCACCACGACCAACTGGGATTTATCCCTGGGCTGCAAGGTTGGTTCAACATATACAAATCAATCAATGTGATACAATACATTAACAAAAGAAAGAACAAAAATCATATGAACCTCTCAATAGATGCAGAAACAGCATTTGACAAAGTACAGCATCCTTTCTTGATCAAAACTCTTCAGAGTAGAGGGATAGAGGGTACATACCTCAATATCATAAAAGCCATCTATGAAAAACCTACAGCGAATATCATTCTCAATGGGGAAAAACTGAGAGCTTTCCCCCTAAGGTCAGGAATGCAGCAGGGATGTCCACTATCACCACTGCTATTCAACATAGTATTAGAAGTCCTTGCCACAGCAATCAGACAACAAAAAGAAATCAAAGGCATCCAAATCGGCAAGGAGAAGTCAAACTCTCACTCTTTGCAGATGATATGATACTTTATGTGGGAAACCCAACAGACTCCACCCTAAAACTGCTAGAACTCATACAAGAATTTGGTCAACTGGCAGGATATAAAATCAATGCACAGAAATCAGTGGCATTCCTATACACCAACAACAAGACAGAAGAAAGAGAAATTAAAGAGTCGATCCCATTTTCGATTACACCCAGAACCATAACATACCTAGGAATAAATCTAACCAAAGAGGCAAAGGATCTGTACTCAGAAAACTATAAAATACTCATGAAAGAAATTGAGGAAGACACAAAGAAATGGAAAAATGTTCCATGCTCATGGATTGGAAGAACAAATATTGTGAAGATGTCAATGCTACCTAGAGCCATCTACACATTCAGTGCAATCCCCATCCAAATACCATCCACTTTTTTCAAAGAAATGGAACCAATAATCCTAAAATTTGTATGGAACCAGAAAAGACCCCACATAGCCAGAGGAATGTTGAAAAAGAAAAGCAAAGCCGGCGGCATCACAATTCCGGACTTCCAGTTCTATTACAAAGCTGTCATCATCAAGACAGTATGGTACTGGCACAGAAACAGACACATAGATCAATGGAACAGAATAGAGAGCCAAAAAATGGACCCTCCACTCTATGGTCAACTCAGCTTCCACAAAGCAGGAAAAAATATGTAATGGCAAAAAGACAGTCTCTTCAACAAATGGTGTTGGAAAAATTGGACAGCCACATGCATAAGAATGAAAGTGCACCATTTCCTTACACCACACACAAAAATAGACTCCAAATGGTTGAAAGACCTCAATGTGAGACAGGAGTCCATCAAAATCCTAAAGGAGAATACAGGCAGCAACCTCTTCAACCTCAGCTGCAACAACTTCTTCCTAGAAACATCACCAAAGGCAAGGGAAGCGAGGGCAAAAATGAACTATTGGGACCTCATCAAGATAAAAAGCTTTTCCATAGCTAAAGAAGCAGTCAACAAAACCAAAGACAACCAACAGAATGGGAGAAAATATTTGCAAATGACATATCAGATAAAGGGCTAGTATCCAAAATCTATAAAGAACTGATCAAAGTCAACACCCAAAGAACAAATGATCCAATCAAGAAATGGGCAGAAGGCGAACAGACATTTTTCCAAAGAAGGCATCCAAATGGCCAACAGACATGAAAAAGTGCTCAACATCGCTCAGCATCAGGGAAATCCAAATCAAAACCTCAATGAGATACCACCTCACACCAGTCACAATGGCTAAAATTACCAAGTCAGGAAACGACAGATGTTGGCGGGGATGTGGAGAAAGGGGAACCCTCCTACACTGTTGGTGGGAATGCAAGCTGGTGCAACCATTCTGGAAAATAGTATGGAGGTTCCTCAAAAAGTTGAAAATAGAGCTACCATATGATCCAGCAATAGCACTACTGGGTATTTACCCCAAATATACAAATGTAGGGATCCGAAGGGGTACATGTACCTCGATGTTTATAGCAGCAATGTCCACGATAGCCAAATTGTGGAAAGAGCCAAGATGTCCATCGACAGATAAATGGATAAAGAAGAGGTGGTATATAAATACAATGGAATATTATGTAGCCATCAAAAGGAATGAGATCTTGCCATTTGCAACAGCATAGATGGAACTGGAGGGTGCTATGTTGAACAAAATAAGTCAATCAGAGAAAGACATGTATCGTATGACCTCACTGATATGAGGAATTCTTAATCTCAGGAAACAAACTGCAGGTTGCTGGAGTGGGGGGTGTTGGGAGGGATTGGGTGGCTGTGTGATAGACATTGGAGGAGGGTATGTGTTATTGTGAGTGCTGTGAATTTTGCAAGACTGTTGAATCACAGATCTGTACCTCTGAAACAATGCAATATATGTTAAGAGAAAGAGAAAAAGAAGAAGAGAATAGCAGGAGGGAAGAATGAAGGGGGGATTCGGAGGGGGAGGTGAACCATGAGAGTTGATTGACTCTGAAAAACAAAGTGAGGGTTCTAGAGGGGAGGGGGCTGGGAGGATGGGTTAGTTTGGTGATGGGTATTAAAGAGGGCACGCTCTGCATGGAGTACTGGGTGTTATGCACAAACAATGAATTATGGAACACTACATCAAAAACTAATGATGTAATGTATGGTGATTAACATAACAATAAAAAATTTAAAAAAGAAGATGTGTTTCATATATACAGGAATATTACTCAGCCATCCGAAAGGATGAATACCTACCATTTGCATCCACATTCATGGAACTGGAGGGGATTATGCTAAGTGAAAGAAGTCAAGCAGAGAAAGATAGTTACCATATAATTTCACTCACTCATATGCAGAATATAAGAAATAGTGCAGAGGACTGTAGGAGAAGGGAGGAAAATCTGAATGTAACGAAATCAGAGAGGGTGCCAAACCATAAGAGACTATTGACTCTGGGAAACAAATTGAGGGTTGTGGAAATGGAGGGGGTGGGGGGATGGGGTAACTGGGTGATTGGTTTAAGGAGGACACATGATGCAGTGAGCACTGGGTGTTTTATGCAACTAATGAATCACTGAACACTACACCAAAAACTAGTGATGTACTAAATGTTGGATAACTGAATTTAAATAAAAAATATTAGTTCTTCTAGTCCATGAGCATGGAATATCTTTCCACTTGGGTTATCTTCAATTTCTCTCATCAGTGTTTTATAGTTGATGAGTACAGGTTATTCACCTCCTTGGTTAAATTTATTCCTAGGCATTTTATTCTTTTTGGTGTAATTGCAAATGGAATTTTTTAAATTCCTCTTTCTGCTACTTCATTTTTAGTGTAGAGAAATGCTACCAATTTTGGATTATTAATTTTGTATCCTGCATCATTATTGAATTCATTTATTACTTCTAATAGTTTTTTGGTGGGGTCTTTAGGGTTTTCTATGTATAGTATTGTGCCATCTGTAAACAGTGAAAGATTAATTTCTTCCTTACCAATATGGATGCCTCTTACTTCTTTTCTTGTCTAATTGCAGTGGCTAGGACTTCCAGTACTATGTTGAATAAGAATGGTGAGAGTAGACATCCCTGTCTTGTTCCTGATATCAGAGGAAAAGCTATCAGTTTGTCTCTATTGAGTATGATGCTAGCTGTGAGTTTTTCTTTCTTTTTTTTTTTTTATAGATTTTATTTATTTATTTGACAGAGAGAGAGATAGCGAGAGCAGGAACACAAGCACGGGGAGTGGGAGGGGGAGACGCAGGCTTCCCGCCGAGCAGAAAGCCCGATGTGGGACTCGATCCCAGGACCCTGGGATCATGACCTGAGCCAAAGGCAGACGCTTAACGACTGAGCCACCCAGGCGCCCTAGCTGTGAGTTTTTCATATATGGCCTTTATTATGGTATGTTCCCTCAAAACCTACTTGTTTAGACTTGTTATCGTGAATGGATGCTGAATTTTGTCAAATGCTTTTTCTTCCTCTAAAGAGATGACCATATAATTTTTATCCTCTGTTTTGTTGAAGTAGTGTGTCGCATTGATTGATTTGTGAACATTTAACCCACTTGGATCCCTGGAATAAATCCACTTGATTGTGGTGAATGACCCTTTTAATATATTGTTGAAATGTAGTTTTCTAATATTTTATTGAAGATTTTTGTTTCTATGTTAATCAGAGATATTGGCCTATAGTTTTCTTTTTGTGTATGTGGTGTATTTGTCTAGTTTTGGTATCAGGGTAATGTATTTGGAAGCTTTCCTTCCTCTTCTAGTTTTTGGAATAGTTTGAGGAGAACAGGTATTAAGTTTTGTTTAAACATTTGGTAGAGTTTGCCTGTGAATCGATGTGTCCCTGGACTTTTTATTTTTTGATAGTTTTTTTTATTGTCAGTTCAATTTCATTACTAGTAATTAGTCTTTTCAGATTTTCTATTTCTTCTTGATTCAGTTTTGCAAGATTGTATGTTTATAGGAATTTATCCATTTCTTCTAGGTTGTCCAATTTGTTAGCATACAATTTGTGTAGTCTTCTCTTATAATTATTTGTTTTTCTGTGGTGTCAATTGTTATTTGTCCTTCATTTCTGATTTCATTTGAGTCTTTTCTCTTTTTTTTCCTGATGAGTCTGGCTATGGGTTATTATTTTTTTTTTATCTTTTCAAAGAACCAGGTTTTGTTTTATTGATTATTTTATTTTTTTCATCTCTATGTCATGTATTTCTGCTCTGATCTTTATAATTTCCTTTCTTCTACTTACTTTGTGCTGTTTGTTCATCTTTTTTATTTATTTATTTATGTTTAGTTCCTTTAGGCGTACAAACTGTGAGGCAAGTCTTGATCTGAATCATTGTTCCTACTGTCAATTTTCAGAATCACTAACTGGCAGAGGGACAGGAATAAAGTGCTCACAACTGGCTGTGTATGTCAGGGCAGTGTAAAGACTTTGAATTGGTGCCTTTTAATTAAAAAAAATATTTTCAGGAAAAAATACATGGAATTATGATTCTGAAAACCTTTGATGGATAATTTGCATGTGTAGGAGACAAGTGGCTTTTGTCCTGGGCTGGGAGAGGTCTTCATGATGCCTGCTCACTCTTTTTGATGCATAGTAGCATTTTCTTCCTGCCTTGCATCTTTTACAATTGGGTGGGGTGAAAAGAGGCCCCTCTCCATGCAGGAAGGTTTTTCAGGAGCATTTCCTCTTACTGTGCTTTGCCTGCTCTGATTGATTGAAGGGAAGATGAGGGAAGGTGACTGTTTGCTTTAGATTTAAAGAAAATTTGCAAAAATAGTATAGAGAGTTCTCAAATACCACATACCCAGTTTTCCCTATTATTAACATCTTAAATTAGTATGTTACCTTTGTCATAAATTATGAACTAATACTGATATAGTATTAATAACTAAAGTTTATTGATGTTACCTTAGTTTATACCTAATGTCTTTTTTCTGTTCCAGGATCTCATTCAGGACATCACATCATAGTTAGTCATCATGTCTCCTTAGGCTCCTCTTGGCTGTGAGAGTTTTTCAATTGTTTATGACCTTGATAGCTTTTAGGAGTACTGGTCAGGTATTTTGAAGATTTCCCCATCTATCAGAATTTACCTAATGTTTTCCTCATGATTACACTGGTGTTATGGGTTTTGGGAGGAAGACTACAGAGGTAATGTGCCATTTCCATCACAACATATCAAGGTCATACATCATCAATGTAATTTATCACTATTGATATTGACCTTGACACCTGGTAGTGTTTGTTAGGTTTTTCCATAGCAATTACCCTTTTAATCCCTTTTCCATACTGTAATCATTGGAAGGAAGTCACTTTGGGCAGCCCATACTTAAAGAGTAGGGACTTATGTCCCTCTCCTTCAGGATAGAGCATCTACATAAATTATTTGGAATTCTTCTGCACACAATTCTCATTTTAACCTTCTGATCTCTAGACTCCCGGAGAGATATGAGCTAATCAAGTGTAGACTAATAAAAATCAAGATACTTAATTGGAAATTTCTTGCATAACCTGGTATCCAGGCTTAACTTTGTTAAAATGTTATATTTTAAACTCATTAGTGAAGAAAATTGGTAGCAGATATCTAGGAGAGTGCTTGGAGAACTAGAGTGGGACAGGGTTCTTTCCAGAACCCACTAACTGTCGATATGGCTGGGTTATCCCAAGTATCTAAATCTTCTCCTTGATGCATGGAAAAGGGTGAGGACAGTTGTGAAAGAGAAGGCAGACTATAAAAATGGATATGGGGGCAGGAGATTTTGGAGGTAGTTGTAGTGGTCTAGAACAGGGTGTGGGAGCCCTAACAAGGTGAGAAAAATATCCAAGGACAGTGTCCTTGGAAGGTTTGGAATGTGTGAAAGTCCATTCTCTGAGAGTGAAATCCTGGTTTCCAATATCCTTAAAAATGCCCTTACTTAATGTGTCTATAACCATTCTCCAATAGTGGCTACATTTTTTTTCTCTGTGCCTTCTCACCTGGTTCAGAACCAACACCCTTTCAGGCCTCAAATCACATGTTCCTTCCTCAGGCCCCTGTAGTTCAGATACCGTATGCAGGCCTACCTCTCACATAGGGCAAATTACACAGGATTTCTTACCACGCTTTTTCCCCCTTAAGAATAAAACAAAACAAACAAACCAAAAAAACTATGTGACTTGCAGATTTGCACAGAGAAAAATCAGATGTCTGAAACTTGAGTTGTATGACAAAATGAGGTGCTAAAGGCCCCTTCTTCTGAGATTTTGTTCTGTAAAAGAAGCTGAAAAAATGAAGTATAAAGCACTTATATTAGTTGACTTTAATTATATTATATTGTAATATCAAAGACTCCCCAAATTTCATTGAATTTAAAATCACTAACATTTATATCTTGCTCATGTATATATCAATAGTGGTCAACTAGTTTTCTTTTATGTATCTTCTGGAATCCAGGCTAAATACATATCACATTTATCTAGTAAAAATAAAGATAATCACACATTATTGGATGGGTGAAGTATCCAGTTGGATGTGGCATTCACCACCTCAACTTATATTCCAAAGAGAGTGCTGTGGCCAAGCCCAAAATCTTTTTATTGTTATGTTAATCACCATACATTACATCATTAGTTTTAGATGTAGTGTTCCATGATTCATTGTTTGTGCATAACACCCAGTGCTCCATGCAGAACATGCCCTCCTCAATATCCATCACCAGGCTAACCCATCCTCCCACCCCCCTCCCCTCTAGAACCCTCAGTTTGTTTTTCAGGGTCCATCGTCTCTCATGGTTCATCTACCCCTCTAATTTCCCCCCTTCATTCTTCCCCTTCTGCTATCTTCTTCTTTTTTTTTTTTTCCTTAACATATATTGCATTATTTGTTTCAGAGGTACAGATCTGAGATTCAACAGTCTTGCACAATTCACAGAGCTTAACAGAGCACATACCCTCCCCAGGGTCTATCACCCAGTCACCCCATCCCTCCCACCCCACCCCCCACTCCAGCAACCCTCAGTTTGTTTCCTGAGATTAAGAATTCCTCATATCAGTGAGGTCATATGATACATGTCTTTCTCTGATTGACTTATTTCGCTGAGCATAATACCCTCCAGTTCCATCCACGTCATTGCAAATGGCAAGATCTCATTCCTTTTGATGGCTGCATAATATTCCATTGTATGTATATACCACCTCTTCTTTATCCATTCATCTGTCGATGGACATCTTGGCTCTTTCCACAATTTGACTATCGTGGACATTGCTGCTATAAACATCAGGGTGCACGTACCCCTTCGGATCCCTACATTTGTATCTTTGGGGTAAATATCCAGTAGTAAAATTGCTGGATTGTATGGTAGCTCTATTTTCAACTTATTGAGGAACCTCCATACTGTTTTCCAGACTGGCTGCACCAGCTTGCATTCCCACCAACAGTGTAGGAGGGTTCTCCTTTCTCCATATCCCCGCCAAAATCTGTCGTTTCCTGACTTGTTAATTTTAGCCATTCTGACTGGTGTGAGGTGGTATCCCATTGA
>NW_023270464.1:5634105-5640698 GCF_011800145.1 Mirounga leonina | reverse complement strand
TCATGTGTCTGTTGGCCATTTGGATGTCTTCTTTGGAAAAATGTCTGTTCATGTCTTCTGCCCATTTCTTGATTGGATTCTTTGTTCTTTGGGTGTTGAGTTTGATGAGTTCTTTATAGATTTTGGATACTAGCCCTTTATCTGATATGTCATTTGCAAATATCTTCTCCCATTCTGTCGGTTGTCTTTTGGTTTTGTTGACTATTTCCTTTGCTGTGCAAAAGCTTTTTATCTTGATGAAGTCCCAATAGTTCATTTTTGCCCTTGCTTCCCTTGCCTTTGGCAATGTTTCTAAGAAGAAGTTGCTTCGGCTGAGGTCAAAGAAGTTGCTGCCTCTGTTCTCCTTTAGGATTTTGATGGACTCCTGTCTCACATTGAGGTCTTTCTTCAACCATTTGGAGTCAATTTTTGTGTTTGGTGTAAGGAAATGGTCCAGTTTCATTCTTCTGCATGTGGCTGTCCAATTTTCCCAACACCATTTGTTGAAGAGACTGTCTTTGTTCCATTGGACATTCTTTCCTGCTTTGTCAAAGATGAGTTGACCATAGAGTTGAGGGTCCATTTTTGGGCTCTCTATTCTGTGCCATTGATCTATGTGTCTGTTTTTGTGCCAGTACAATGCTGTCTTGATGATGACAGCTTTGTAATAGAGCTGGAAGTCCGGAATTGTGATGGCGCCAGCTTTGCTTTTCTTTTTCAACATTCCTCTGGCTATGCGGGGTCTTTTCTGGTTCCATAGAAATTTTAGGATTATTTGTTCCATTTCTTTGAAAAAAGTGGATGGTATTTTGATGGGGATTGCATTGAATGTGTAGATTGCTCTAGGTAGCATTGACATCTTCACACAATATTTGTTCTTCCAATCCTTGAGCATGGAACATTTTTCCATTTCTTTGTGTCTTCCTCAATTTCTTTCATGAGATTTTATAGTTTTCTGAGTACAGATCCTTTGTCTCTTTGGTTAGATTTATTCCTAGGTATCTTATGGTTCTGGGTGCAATTGTAAATGGGATCGACTCCTTCATTTCTCTTTCTTCGGTCTTGTTGTGGGTGTATAGGAATGCCACTGATTTCTGTGCATTGATTTTATATCCTGCCACTTTACTGAATTCCTGTATGAGTTCTAGCAATATTGGGGTGGAGTCTTTTGGGTTTTCCACATAAAGTATCATATCATCTGCAAAAAGTGAGAGTTTGACTTCTTTGCCAATTTGGAGGCCTTTGATTTCTTTTTGTTGTCTGATTGCTGTGGCTAGGACTTCCAATACTATGTTGAATAGCAGTGGTGATAGTGGACATCCCTGCCATGTTCCTGACCTTAGGGGGGAAGCTCTCAGTTTTTTCCCATTGAGAATGATATTCGCTGTAGGTTTTTCATAGATGGCTTTTATGATATTGAGGTATGTACCCTCTATGCCTATACTCTGAAGAGTTTTGATCAAGAAAGGATGCTGGACTTTGTCAAAAGCTTTTTCTGCATCTATTGAGAGGATCATATGATTCTTGTTCTTTCTTTTGTTAATGTATTGTATCACATTGATTGATTTGCGGATGTTGAACCAACCTTGCAGCCCAGGGATAAATCCCAGTTGGTCGTGGTGAATAATCCTTTTAATGTACTGTTGGATCCTATTGGCTAGTATTTTGGTGAGAATTTTTGCATCCATGTTCATCAGGGATATTGGTCTGTAATTCTCCTTTTTGATGGGGTCTTTGTCTGGTTTGGGGATCAAGGTAATGCTGGCCTCATAAAATGAGTTTGGAAGTTTTCCTTCCATTTCTATTTTTTGGAACACTTTCAGAAGAATAGGTATTAATTCTTCTTGAAATGTTTGGTAGAATTCCCCTGGGAAGCCCTCTGGCCCTGGGCTTTTGTTTTTTGGGAGATTTTTGATGACTGCTTCAATTTCCTTAGTGGTTATAGGTCTGTTCAGGTTTTCTATTTCATCCTGGTTCAGTTTTGGTAGTTGATACATCTCTAGGAATGCCTCCATTTCTTCCAGGTTATCTAATTTGCTGGCTTAGAGTTGCTTATAATATGTTCTTATAATTGTTTGTATTTCTTTGGTGTTGGTTGTGATCTCTCCTCTTTCATTCATGATTTTGTTTATTTCAGTCATTTCTCTTTCCTTTTTGATAAGTCTGGCCAGTGGTTTATCAATCTTGTTAATTCTTTCAAAGAACCAGCTCCTAGTTTTGTTGATCTGTTCTACTGTTCTTTTGGTTTCTATTTCATTGATTTCTGCTCTGATCTTTATTATTTCTATTCTCCTGCTGGGTTTAGGCTTTATTTGCTGTTCTTTCTCCAGCTCCTTTAGGTGTAGGGTTAGGTTGTGTACTTGAGACCTTTCTTGTTTCTTGAGAAAGGCTTGTATTGCTATATACTTTCCCCTTAGGACTGCCTTTGCTGCATCCCAAAGATATTGAATAGTTGTGTTCTTTTTCAATGGTTTCCATGTATTTTTTTTAATTCATCTTTAATTTCCTGGTTGACCCATTCATTCTTCAGTAGGATGCTCTTTAGCCTCCATGTATTTGAGTTCTTTCCGACTTTCCTCTTGTGATTGAGTTCTAGTTTCAAAGCATTGTGGTCTGAAAATAGGCAGGGAGTGATCCCAATCTTTTGGTACAGGTTGAGACCTGATTTATGATCTAGGATGTGATCTATTCTGGAAAATGTTCCATGGGCACTAGAGAAGAATGTGTGTTCCGTTGCTTTGGGTTGGAATGTTCTGAATATGTCTGTGAAGTCCATTTGGTCCAGTGTGTCATTTAAAGTCTTTATTTCCTTGTTGATCTTTTGCTTAGACGATCTGTCCATTTCAGTGAGGGTGGTGGTAAAGTCCCCCACTATTATTGTATTGTTGTCGATGTGTTTCTTTGCTTTTGTTATTAATTGCCTTATATAATTGGCTGCTCCCATGTTAGGGGCATAGATATTTACAATTGTTAGATCTTCTTGTTGGATAGACACTTTAAGTAGGATATAATGTCCTTCCTCATCTCTTATTACAGTCTTTGATTTAAAATCTAATTTGTCTGATATAAGAATTGCCACCCCAGGTTTCTTTTGGTGTCCATTGGCATGGTAAATGGTTTTCCACCCCCTCACTTTCAATCTGGGGGTGTCTTTGGTTCTAAAATGAGTCTCTTGCAGACAGCATATCGATGGGTCTTGTTTTTTAATCCAGTCTGATAGCCTGTGTCTTTTGATTGGGGCATTTAGCCCATTTACATTCAGAGTAACTATTGAAAGATAGGAATTTAGTGCCATTGCATTGCCTGTAAGGTGACTGTTACCGTATATTGTCTGCGTTCCTTTCTGGTCTATGTTGCTTTTAGGCTCTCTCTTTGCTTAGAGGACCCCTTTCAAGATTTCCTGTAGGAGTGGTTTTGTGTTTGCAAATTCCTTTAGTTTTTGTTTGTCCTGGAAGCTTTTTATCTCTCCTTCAATTTTCAATGACAGCCTAGCTGGATATAGTATTCTTGGCTGCATATTTTTCTCATTTAGTGCTCTGAATATATCCTGCCAGTCCTTTCTGGCCTGCCAGGTCTCTGTAGATAGGTCTGTTGCCAATCTAATGTTTCTACCCTTGTAGGTTACAGATCTCTTCTCCCGAGCTGCTTTCAGGATTTTCTCTTTGTCTATGAGACTTGTAAGTTTTACTATTAGATGTCGGGGTGTTGACCTATTTTTATTGATTTTGAGAGGGGTTCTCTGTGCTTTCTGGATTTTCATGCCTGTTTCCTTCCCCAAATTAGGGAAGTTTTCTGCTATAATTTGCTCCATTATACCTTCTGCCCCTCTCTCTCTTTCTTCTTCTTCTGGGATCCCAATTATTCTAATGTTGTTTTGTCTTATGGTATCTCTTATCTCTCGAATTCTGCCATCGTGATCCAGTAATTTTTTATCTCTCTTTTTCTCAGCTTCTTTATTTTCCATCATTTCATCTTCTATATTACTGATTCTCTCTTCTGCCTCATTTATTCTAGCACTTAGCGCCCCCATTTTTTATTGCACCTCATTAATAGCCTTTTTGATTTCTACTTGGTTGGATTTTAGTTCTTTTACTTCTCCAGAAAGGTTTTCTCTAATAACTTCCATATTTTTTTCAAGCCCAGCTAGTATCTTTAAAGTGATGATTCTGAACTCTAGATCTGACATCGTACTAATGTCCGTATTCAGTAGGTCCCTGGCAGTCGGTACTACCTCTTGTTCTTTTTGTTGAGGTGATTTTTTCTGTCTTGTCACTTTGTGTAGAGGAGAATAGATTAATGAGAGAACAAAATGCTAGCAGAGTAACAACGTCCCCAGAAAATATACTCTAAGCAAATCAGAAACAACCTGCAGCAGTGGAACAAGAAACGGAAAGAGAGAAAAAAGAAAAAGAAAAGAAAAAGAAAAGAAAAAGATAAAGATAAAAACAAAAACAAACAAAACAAAACAGCAACAACAACAACAAAAAAAACCAGAATGTGATCAAATATGATCAGGCTGGTATATAGATCAGTGCCACACACTAGATTTGGGGTGTATTTTGGTCTTTTAGAAGAAAGTGCCTCCCAAAATTTTAAAGAAAGAAAAACTTATATATGTACAAAAATAAGGGTTGATATGATGAAGGCATGGAATATGACTGTAAAGATGGAAATTTTAAAAAAAATTTAAAAAACGAATTGATAAGAAGTTGTTTGAAAAAAGAAAGAAGAGGATTTTAAAAAAAGAAAAAAAGAAAAAAAAGGGAGAGAATTTGATCAGGCAGGGGGATAGAAAACACCATATACTAGGGATTTAGGGTATATTTTAATCTGTTAGAAGAAACTATCTCAAAATTTTAAAGAGAGAACAACTTATATATATAAGCCAAAAATACGGGTAACTACTATGAAGGGATAGAATATGACTCTAAAAATGAAAAATATTTTTTTTTTAAAGGGATTGATAAGGTGTTGGTTGAAAAAGGGAAAAAGAAAAATTCTAAAAAAAGAAAAAAAAAAGACAGTTAAAAAAATTAACTTTGAAAGACTAAAGAGTCATGGTAAAAAAGCCATGAATTCTATGTGCAGTATTCCCCTAGCGCTGGAGTTCTGCCATTCTCATTGATCGGTAAACTTGGTCTTGGCTGGCTGTTATTGCGGATCTTCTGGGGAGGGGCCTGTTGCCGTGGTTTCCAAATGTCTCTGCCGGAGGCGGAATTGCCCCGCCCTTGCCCCCTCCTGGCTAAGTATTCTGCTCGGGGCTTTTGTTCCCCGCGAGCTTTCTGTACAGCTTTGGAGGCGGAGAGTGAAAATGGCGGCCTCCCAATCTCCGCCCCGGAGGAGCCGAGAACTCGGGGCCCCACTTCTCAGTGAGCCCCCAGAGAAAAGCCGTCAGTCACTCCCGGATCCCCGGTCTCCGGCCGCACTCCGTGCTCACCCGGCCTGTGACCGCGGGTTTCTATCTCTGGCACCCGACCCCGGGTGGAGTCTCCAAAACCAGCAGATTCCTGCGGTGCACTCCTGCGCAGCTCCTGCCGGGGGAGGAAGGTGAGTCTTCCCGGATCTGCCGCTTGTTGGGTCCCTGATGGAGGAGCAGTGGCCTGACTGTGCCGCGGATCACGGTTTATGACAACCCCGAGCTGAGAGCCCATGCCTGGGCTCCACCTCTGCAGCCGGCTTCCCTGCTCCATTACCTGGGAGCTCTGCCACACTCAGGCCCCCCCGGTCTTTCTGTGACCCCAAGGGTCCTGAGACCACACTGTCCCGGAGGGTTCCACCCTCCGCTTAGCCACCAGAGTGACGTCCCTCAGCAGAGCAGACTTTTAAAAGTTCCGATTTTGTGCTCCGTGGTTCTATCACTTGCCAGAAGCGGCCTATGGAGGCCCCCTCCCCCGCCATCTATCCTCCCGAGTATCACCTCGGATTCACTTCTCCGCACGTCCTACCTTCCAGAAAGTGGTCGCTTTTCTGATGACAGGGTTGTTGCTCTTCTTTTCTTCCATCTCCTGTTGAGTTTGTAGGTGTTCAGAATGGTTTGATCCCTATCCAGCTGAATTCCTGAGAGGAGACGGAATCCAGGTCTCCTATTCCTCCACCATCTTGCTTCGCCCCCCTGGACCATATCTTCTTTATCCATTCATCTGTTGAAGAGCATCTCAGCTCTTTCCACATTTGGCTATTGTGGACATTGCTACTATGAACATTGGGGTGCATATGGCCCTTCTTTTCACTACATCTGTGTCTTTGGGATAAATACCCAGGTGTTCAGTTGCTGGGTCAGAGGGTAGCTCTATTTTTAATTTTCTGAGGCACTTCCACACTGTTTTCCAAAGTGGCTGTACCAACTTGCATTCCCACCAACAGTGGAAGAGGGTTCCCCTTTCTCCACAACCTTTCTAACATCTGTTGTTTCTTGCCTTGTCAATTTTTGCCATTCTAACTGGTGTAAGGTGGTATCTCAATGTGGTTTTGATTTGAATTTCCCTGTTGGCTAATGATGATGAACATTTTTTCATGTGTCTGTTAACCATTTGTATGTCTTCTTCAGAGAAGTGTCTGTTCATGTCTTCTGCCTATTTTTTGACTTGATTTTTTTTTTTTTTTTTTTTTTTCGT
>NW_023270464.1:5492250-5634005 GCF_011800145.1 Mirounga leonina | reverse complement strand
TTTTTTTTTTTTTTTTTTTTTTTTTTTTTTTTTTTTTTTTTTTTTTTGCGTGTTGAGTTTGAGAAGTTCTTTATAGATCTTGGATTCCAGCCCTTTATCTGTAGTGTCATTTGCAAATATCTTCTCCCATTCTGTGAGTTGTCTCTATGTTTTGTTGACTGTTTCCTTTGCTGTGCAGAAGATTTTTATCTTGATGAAGTCCCAAAAGTTCACTCTTTGCTTCTGTTTCTCTAGCCTTTGGAGATGTATCTTGAAAGAAGTTGCTGTGGCTGATGTCAAAGAGGTTACTGCCTATGTCTCCTCTAGGATTTTGATGGATTCCTGTCTCACATTGAGGTCTTTCATCCATTTTGAGTTTATCTTTGTGTATGGTGTTAGAGAATGGTCGAGTTTCATTCTTCTGCATGTGGCTGTCCAATTTTCCCAGCAACATTTATTGAAGAGACTGTCTTTTTTCCATTGCATATTTTTTTCCTGCTTTGTCAAAGATTAGTTGACCATAGAGTTGAGGGTCCATATCTGGGCTCTCTATTCTGTTTCATCAGTCTATATATCTGTTTTTGTGCCAGTACCATGCTCTCTTGCTGATCAGTTCTTTGTAATATAGCTTGAAATTGGGCAACGTGATGCCCCCAGCTTTGTTTTCTTTTTCAACATTTCCTTGGCGATTTGGGGTCTTTTCTGATTCCATACAAATATTAGGATTGTTTGTTCTAGCACTTTGAAAAATGTCATTGGAATTTTGATTGGGATGGCATTGAAGGTATAGATTGCTCTGGGTAGCTTAGACATTTTAACAATGTTTATTCTTCTGACCCATGAGCATGGAATATTTTTCCATCTTTCTGTGTCTTCTTCAATTTCTATCATGAGTGTTCTGTAGTTCCTAGAGTAAAGATCCTTTCCCTCTTTGGTTAGGTTTATTCTGAGGTATCTTATGGTTTTTGGTGCTATTGTAAATGACATCCTTTTTCAATGAGCTTTCTGAACACTGAAAAAGTGGCAAAAGCACAATACTCTTGATATGCACCCAGGTGCTGTAGTCTATTTCTTAGCCATGTCTGTTTAAAATACCATTCACTAGTATTTTGAAATATATGTCTATATTTATATATACATGTATATATACATGAAAAATGGAACTTATGTATTTTCCATAAAATAATCTCAATAGTATTATTGGTGCTACTTTTGTGGTTAATGGTTAATATTGGGAAATGGTTGACACTTCTAACTGACACTTTTATATACAGCGCAATATTTATTTTTTTTATTTTTTTATTATTTATTATTTATTTTTTATTCTTATGTTAATCCCCGTACATTACATCATTAGTTTTAGATGTAGTGTTCCATGATTCATTGTTTGTGCATAACACCCAGTGCTCTATGCAGAATGTGCCCTCCTCAATACCCACCACCAGGCTAACCCATCCTCCCACCCCCCTCCCCTCTAGAACCCTCAGTTTGTTTTTCAGAGTCCATCATCTCTCATGGTTCGTCTACCCCTCTGATTTCCCCTGCTTCATTCTTCCCCTCCTGTTACCTTCTTTTTTTTTTTTTTTCTTAACATATATTGCATTATTTGTTTCAGAGGTACAGATCTGAGATTCAACAGTCTTGCACAATTCACAGTGCTTACCAGAGCACATACCCTCCCCAGTGTCTATCACCCAGTCACCCCATCCCTCCCACCCCACCCCCCACTCCAGCAACCCTCAGTTTGTTTCCTGAGATTAAGAATTCCTCATATCAGTGAGATCATATGATACATGTCTTTCTCTGTTTGACTTATTTCGCTCAACATAATACCCTCCAGTTCTATCCATGACATTGCAAATGGCAAGATCTCATTCCTTTTGATGGCTGCATAATATTCCATTGTATATATATACCACATCTTCTTTATCCATTCATCTGTCGATGGACATCTTGGCTCTTTCCACAGTTTGGCTATTGTGGACATTGCTGCTATAAACATCGGGGTGCACGTACCCCTTCGGATCTCTATATTTGTATCTTTGGGGTAAGTACTCGGTAGTACAGCACAATATTTTAAACTGGAAAGTTTTTTTTTTTTTCTATAGATGTCGAGGAAATTGGTAAGTTAATATTCTCAATTATAATTTTGATTAATATGTCTATTAAAAAAGAGAAAATATATAAAAGGATAAAAATATGAGGGATTTTCAAGGGTGAAGAATGCATAAAATACTCAGAAATTACAGAAATAAAAGATATCATAGCTAAAATTAATAACACCATATATAGTATAAGAGTTTGAATGATCAAGTAAAAAGTAAGAAGATGGACCATTAGCAAATATATCAAAATAAGTACTAAAAGTAAATAATTGAACACTTATATTTGGGTATTCATCTCTAGAACACAGTGAAAGTATCTAACATATTTGGAATTAGAATATTTAAAGTAGAACGGAGAGGATTCGGGGTCAAAGCAATATTGTAGAAATAATGCCTGAGACTATATATATATATATATGAATGAAATCTTGAAAGAAGCCAGAGAGAGCAACAATAAAGCAATGATAAAACAACAATAAAACAACAAGATGAACAGATTTTTTATTTATTTTATTTTATTTTATTTAAATCCAGTTCATTAACATATAGTATATTAGTAGTTTCAGAGGTAGAGTTCAGTGATTCATCAGTTGCATATAACACCCAGTGTTCATCACATCATGTACCTTCCTTAATACCTGTCACCCAGTTGCCCCATTCCCCCACCCACCTCCCTTCCAGCAACCCTTAGTTTCTTTCCTATAGTTAAGAGTCTCTTTTTGTTTTTCTCCCTCTCTGCTTTTGTCATATTTTTTCACTCCCTCCTGCTATGATTCTGTTTTGTTTCTTAAATTCCATTATGAGTGAAATCATATAATTGTCTTTCTCTGATTGATTTATTTCACATAGCATAATACCCTCTAGTTCCATCCATGTCCTTGCAAATGGCAAAATTTCATTATTTTGGAGGCTGAGTAATATATATATATATTATATATATATATTCCATATATATATTCCATATATTATATATATATATATATATTCCATTATATATAATATTCCAATATTCCTATATATATATGATGGAATATTATATATTATATATAATGGATGGAATATATATATTATGTGTGTATATATATATATATATATATATATATATATATATATATATCACATTATATATATATGTGTGATATATATATCACATCTTCTTGATCCATTCATGTGTCAGTGGACATCTGGGTTCTTTCCATAGTTTGGCTATTGGGGACATTGCTGCTAGAAACATTGGGGTGCAGGTACACCTTCAGATTACTATGTTTGTATGCTTTGGGTAAATACCCAGTAGTGCAATTGCTGGGGAGTAGGGTAGCTCGGTTTTTAACTTTTTGAGGAACCTCCATACTGTTTTCCAGAGTGGCTGTACCAGCCTGCATTCCCACCAACAGTGTAGGAGGGATCCCCTTTCTCTGCATCCTCGCCATCATCTGTTGTTTCCTGACTTAATTTTAGCCATTCTGACTGGTGTGAGGTTGTATCTCATTTTGATTTGATTTGTATTTCCCTGATGGCTAGGGATGTGGAGCATTTTTTCATGTGTCTGTTGGCCATTTGTATGTCTTCTTTGGAGAAATGTCTGTTCATGTCTTCTGCTCACTTCTTGACTGGATTATTTGTTCTTTCGGTGTTGATTTGATAAGTTCTTTATAGATATTGGATACTAGCCCTTTATCTGATAAGGCATTGGCAAATATCTTCTCCCATTCTGCCGGTTGTCTTTTGGTTTTGTTGACTATTTCCTTTGCTGTGCAAAATCTTTTTATATTGATGACGTCCCAATAGTTCATTTTTTGCTTTTGTTTCCCTTGACTTTGGAGACGTATCTAGCAAGAATTTGCTGTGGCCAAAGTCTAAGAGTTTGCTGCCTGTATTCTCCTCTAGGATTTTGATGGATTCCTGTCTCACATTTAGGGCTTTCATCCATTTTGAGTTTATTTTTATGAATGGTGTAAGAAAGCTGTCCAGTTTCATTCTTCTTCATGTGGCTGTCCAATTTTCCAAATGCAATTTTTTTAAGATTTTATTTATTTATTTAATTGATATATATAGAGAGAGAGCATGAGAGGGAGCACAAGCAGGGGGAGTGGGAGAGGGAGAAGCAGGCTTCCCGCTGAGCAGGGAGCCCGATGCGGGGCTGGATCCCAGGACTCTGGGATCATGACCTGAGCCAAAGGCAGTCGCTTTAACCAACTGAGCCACCCAGTCACCTCCCCTTTTTTAAGATTTTATTTATTTAATTGAGAGAGAGAGAGAGAGAGAGAGACCACGTGAGAGGGAACACAAGTAGGGGGAGTGGGAGAGGGAGAGGCTTCCCGCTGAGCAGGGTACCCGCCCAATGCAATTTCTTAGAGATTGTCCTTTTTACGTTGGTTATTCTTTCCTGCTTTGTCAAAGATTAGTTGACCATAGAGTTGAAAGTCCGTTTCAGAGTTCTTTATTCTGTTTTTTTAATCTATGTGTCTGTAAAACAAACAGATTTAAACAGAAGTAATTGAAGCCAGCTAGAATGCCCTTTCATAATTAAAAAGAAAGAAAGAGGGGCACCTGGGTGGCTTAGTCATCAAGTGTCTGCCTTTGGCTCAGGTCATAATCCCAGGGTCATGGGATCAAGCCCCGCATCAGGCTCCCTGTTCTGTGGGAAGCCTGCGTCTCCCTCTCCCACTCCCCCTGCTTGTGTTCCCTCTTTCACTGTGTCTCTCTCTGTCAAATAAATAAATAAAATCTTTAAAAGAAAGAAAGAAAGAGAAAGAAAGAAAATAACAGGTGACCAAGAATTCTATATTCAATGGAAATATTCTTTAAAATTTAGATAAAATAAATAATTTTTATTAACATATAATGTATTATTTGTTTTGGGGGTACAGGTCTGTGATTCATCAGTCTTACACAATTCACAGCACTCACCATAGCACATACCCTCCCCAATGTCCATCGCCCAGCCACCACATCCCTCTCACCCCTCTCCACTGCAGCAACCCTCAGTTTGTTTCCTGAGATTAAGAGTCTCTTACAGTTTGTCTCCCTCTCTGGTCTCATCTTGTTTCATTTTTCCCTCCCTTCCCCTATGATTCTGTCTTGTTTGTCAAATTCCTCATATTGGTGAGATCATATGATACTTATCTTTCTCTGATTGACTTATTCCATTTAGCATAATACCCTCTAGTTCTATCCACATTATTGGAAATGGCAAGATTTTGTTTTTTGTTTTTTGTGGGTTTTTTGATGCTGCATAATGTTCCACTGTGTATACATACATATATATATATCTCACATCCTCTTTATCCATTCATCTGTTGATGGACATCTTGGCTCTTTCCATAGTTTGGCTATTGTGGACATTGTTGCTATAACATTGGGGTGCATGTGCCCCTTCGGATCACTACATTTGTATCTTTGGGGTAAATACCCAGTAGTGCAATTGCTGGGTTGTAGGGTAGCTCTATTTTCAAATTTCAAGGAACTTCCATACTGTTTTCCAGAGTGGCTGCACCAGCTGGCATTCCCAACAAGTGTAGGAGGGTTTCCCTTTCTCCACATCCTTGCCGACATCTGTCATTTCCTGACTTGTTAATTTTAGCCTTTCTGACTGGTGTGGGGTGGTATCTCATTGAGGTTTTGATTTGGATTTCCCTGATGCTGAGTGATGTTGAGCACTTTTTCATGTGTCTGTTGGCCATTTGGATGTCTTCTTTGCAGAAATGTCTGTTCATGTCTTCTGCCCACTTCTTGATTGGATTCTTTGTTCTTTGGGTGTTGACTTTGATGAGTTCTTTATAGATTTTGGATACTAGCCCTTTATCTGATATGTCATTTGCAAATATCTTCTCCCATTCTGTCAGTTGACTTTTGGTTTTGTTGACTGTTTCCTTTGCTTTGCAAAAGCTTTTTATCTTGATGAAGTCCCAAGAGTTCATTTTTGCCCTTGCTTCCCTTGCCTTTGGCAATGTTTCTAGGAAGAGGTTGCTGTGGCTGAGGTCGAATAAGTTGCTGCCTGAGTTCTCCTTTAGGATTTTGATGGACTCCTGTCTCACATTTAGGTCTTTCATCCAATTTGAGCCTATTATTTGTGTGTGGTGTAAGGAAATGGTCCAGTTTCATTCTTCTGCATGTGGCTGTCCAATTTTCCCAACACCATTTGTTGAAGAGACTGTCTTTTTTCCATTGGACATTCTTTCCTACTTTGTCAAAGATTAATTGACCATAGAGTTGAGGGTCCATTTCTGGCTGCTCTATTCTGTTCCATTGATCTGTGTGTCTGTTTTTGTGCCAGTACCATACTGTCTTGATAATTACAGCTTTGTAATAGAGCTTGAAGTCTGGAATTGTGATGCCACCAGCTTTGATTTTCTTTTTCAACATTCCTCTGGCTATGTGGGGTCTTTTCTGGTTCCATACAAATTTGAGGATTATTTGTTCCATTTCTTTGGAAAAAGTAGATGGTATTTTGATAGGGATTGCATTGAATGTGTGGATTGCTCTAGGTAACATAGACATTTTTTACAATATTTGTTCTTCCAATCCATGAGCATGGAACATTTTTCCATTTCTTTGTGTCTTCCTCAATTTCTTTCATGAGTATTCTATAGTTTTCTGAGTACAGATCCTTTGCCTCTTAGGTAAGATTTATCCCTAGGTAGCTTATGGTTTTGGGTGCAATTGTAAAATGAATCAACTCCTTAATTTCTCTTTCTTCTATCTTGTTGTTGGTGTATAGGAATGCCACTGATTTCTGTGCATTGATTTTTTTTTTCTTTTTTTTTTTATTATGTTATGTTAATCACCATACATTACATCATTAGTTTTTGATTTGTGTTCCATGATTCATTGTTTGCGTATAACACCCAGTGCTCCATGCAGAACATGCCCTCTTTAATACCCATCACCAGGCTAACCCATCCCCCCACCCTCCTCCCCTCTAGAACCCTCAGTTTGTTTCTCAGAGTCCATAGTCTCTTCAGGAGCTTTCTTAACAAATGGTCCCTCTCTGGGGTCTCAGGTTGAAACAAGGGCCATTGCAGAATCTTTTAGGGTGGGGAGGTGACCTGGGGACAGTGTGCATTGATTTTATATCCTGCCACTTGACTGAATTCTTGTATGAATTCTAGCAGTTTTGGGGTGGAGTCTTTTGGGTTTTCCACATAAAGTATCATATCATCTGCAAAGAGTGAGAGTTTCACTTCTTCTTTGCTGATTGGATGCCTTTTATTTCGTTTTGTTGTCTGATTGCTGAGGCTAGGACTTCTAGTACTATGTTGAATAGCAGTGGTGATAGTGGACATCCCTGCCATGTTCCTGACTTTAGGGGAAAAACTCTCAGTTTTTCCCCATTGAGTATGATATTTACTGTGGGTTTTTCATAGATGGCTTTTATGATATTATGGTATGTACCACCTATCCCTACACTGTGAAGAGTTTTAATCAAGAAAGGATGCTGTACTTTGGCAAATGCTTTTTCTGCATCTATTGAGAGGATCATATGGTTCTTGTTCTTTCTTTTTTAATGTATTGTATCACATTGATTGATTTGTGGCCAACTGGGATTTATTCCTGGGCTGCAGGGTTGGTTCAACACCCATAAAATAAATAAATGTTTAGAGAAATTTTGTCAGTATACAACCTTAATAGAAAATAAAAAAAAAAAAAAATTCAAATAGAATAATCTCTAAAAGAAACACACATGAAGGACAAAATAAAAGTTAAATATATAGTTAAATATGAATAAATATTAGTGTGCAAAACAGTAATACTAAGATTTTTATAGGATTCACAATATAAGTAGAATTAAAATACAAGACAAATATAATGAGAAAAGAAGAGGACAGTTGAAATATTCAATGTTTCTGTCATTACTGAGAAGATGACAAAATTAGAAACTAATATTAGGATTTATAAAGTTAAAAGTGAATATTGTAATCCATTGGATAGTGAAGAATAGTAAAATACTACATAAATAATATTTTTAGAGGGTAAAATATTGAATGACTAAATATTTGATTGATTTTAAAGTAGCTTAAAAAGAGGAAATATATAAACCGAGTGAAACCCAAGTAGAACAGCAATTATATTAACTATATAAACTAGCAATTCTGATTCAGGTCTTTGAATCTTCAGATGGGGCTCATCTTTTGATTGATACTTCTTATATACAATAGGAAACACCTGGAAATAGCCACAGTGTCCAAACTTAGGCATGCAACTCAGCAACAAAAAGGAAGGACCTACTGATATATGCAGCAACATGGAAAAACTCAAAAAACATTATGCTAATGAATGGTAATCTAACACAACATAGTCCATAAAATTTGATTATACGATTTTCAAGAACAGGGAAATAATCTATAGTTAAAAAAATCAGGCCAGTGGTTGCCGTGAATTGAATGGGAAGAAGCATGAGGCAATTTTCTTCATTGATGGTGATCTTCTATATTTTGATAGGGTTTTGAGGTCCGTTGGTTCATCTATCTGTCAAAACTCATCACTTAAGATTTGTACATTTTGCTATATTTAGATTTTATCTTAGTAAACAAATATTATCATCTTATTAATGATATTTATAGGGGTGATTTGTACTGATGCCTGCAATTTAAAGTGCATAAAAATAAGATGGATTAAATGTAGGAATGGATAAATGAATAGATATTTGCTAGAGCAAATATAATAAAATTAATTATAGAATCTAGGTGGTAGGTACACAATTCTTTAACTTTTTGGTTTGAAATTCTCCCTAATTATATAGAGAAAAAAGGGGGGGTGCCTGGGTGGCTCATTCGTTAAGTGTCTGCCTTCAGCTCAGGTCATGATTCCAGGGTCTTGGGATCGAGCCCTGCATCAGGCTCCTTGCTTGGTGGGAAGCCTGCTTCTCCCTCTCCCATTCCCACCACTTGTGTTCCTGTTCTCGCTCGCTCTCTCTCTCTGTCAAATAAATAAATAAAATCTTTTTAAAAAATAAATAAATAGAGAAAAAAGCAAGAATGGACTAAACAAATTAAATATTTAGGGCTTAAATGGTGTTCACAATTTATTTTTTATTTAAATTCAATAAGCCAAAATATAGTACATCAATAGTTTCATATGTAAAGTTCAATAATTCATCAGTTGCATATAACACCCAGTTCTCATCATATCACATGCCCTCCTTAATGCCCATCACCCAATTACCCCATCTCACCACCCACCTCCCCTCCAGCAACCTTCAGTTTGTTTCCTATAGTTAAGAGTCTCTCATGGTTTGTCTCCCTCTCTTATTACTTCCAATTTAATTTTTACATCCTTAACTTGCTCATTACAACATGTGAAAATAATCTCTTTTTGTTTGCTTATCCTGCTTTAGTTGGATACGTTTATATTCTCTACTGCCAGGGAATAAAATTGAGAAAACATATTATTTTGCCACTCCTATATTTGGTAACACAGTCAAAACAATCATAAATACAGACATAAATAAATAAAGACAAGTTATTTGTTAAGGTTTTTACTTTAAAAGTATTTGTGTGTGTGTTTGAAAGTTACTGTGAGGCAAATATATATATTATACATATTATATATGTATATATACATTATATGTGTGTGTGTATACATATATGTATAGTACCTTTGAAAATATTGGGACCAAATATTTAACATTTCGATACAAGATATGTATTTGAGAATATGCCTATATTTTTGGCTCTTTTTGTTTGTTTGGTTGGTTGTGGAAGACAAAGATGAGAGTCCGAGAACTACAAGTAGCATGGTAGGGGATGGGGTGAAGAAGAAGCCAGTAAGCAATTCTTTGGGACCTGTCAGGTCTTACTGGGGACAGAACAACATTCATGGGTCAACAGAGCATTCTTTACCCTCTCTGTGACTTCAGCTGTACTCATTGCCATATGGAAGTTTTGGAGGCAAAGGCATTAATGCAACAATGAATAGGAAGTTGAAAGTGCTCCCTGTCAGTTTCATTCTCAAATATATTTATCTCCATCTCTTCTGACTACCTCCACCTCTTTCGGGGCATGCTTTTGCAACTAAAGGTATTCTGGGGAGCTGGAATTTGGAACTGACTTTGGGGTTGTTCAGTGAAGAAATTATTAACCATGCCCCAACATTTCATAACTTAGGTATTAAATATAAGTTTCCTGGAGTTTCACATGATTATTTTTGAGATCTTATAGAAGAGGAAAGGTCTTCAAAATATGTATCTGCCCTCAAATATCACACCCTGGGGAAACATTCCTTCCCTTTGGATGGCATTTTCTGGTCTTTGGTATTTCATGATTAGCCCCTATGGGGCCTGAACATATTAGCCTGCAGTATCATACCTTCTTCCTTTCCTATACCTGGGCAGCTCTGGGATTTGGAGAGGCTTGTGAGCAATGCCAGGTTTTAGTAGATGCCTAACACTCATAATCCATAACATTTTTGAAGTGTATAATGTTCTTATTAGGACTTTGTATAATAACTCACGTAAACATCATTAGAACCCTATGGTATCAGTGCCATTTTCCCCACTTTACAGTTGAAATAATAGCACAGAGAGGTTAAATGATCTACATGGAATCACACAGCTAATGAGAGTCAGAATCAGAGTTTGAGCCCAGATGATTGCAAAGCTGATTCTATGTTCCTACCCAGCACACTATGACATTTCTCATAGTGCCTAAAGTAATGATGAACATGAGGCTTGGCAAGGGGTTAAGCAACGTAGAGAATAAAATGACAAGAACAGCTGCCCATGATCTATTTAAGACAAGGAATGGAAAATCCTGTGAAAGTTGATGAGGTAAGAACTCAGAGAGCCAGAGGGGTTCCTGGTGGCCAAATGGCCTGAACAACAGCACCTAAGGAATGGTCTTCCTGATCTCAGAAACATGAGCTGTGCCTTCACCAGCTGCTCACTAGGTCGAGCCTTTGGTTTGGACTGAAGTGAGGAGAGGCCATGCTGCCCAGTGTGGTTGGACTCAAGCCACAGTTGGCAATTGTGTCTGAGAAGATATCTGGGGAATGTGGTGACCAGTGAATATCTAAGCAGGTTGGGCCACTCAGGGAAGAGAGGTGGTAGTGCCCAATCAGGTCTGGGCACCCAGTGGGGGAAAGAAGGGAACAGAAATTCATTTTGCCAGGTGAGAGCATCTTCCATTAGCAGATTCTTAGCTGTCCCTCTAGCCTCTTTATTTCAACCTAGACCTCTCTTATAGATCAAATTATGGGGGTGGGAGAATAAGGTTGTATGTCTATTGTCTTCTCCACCTCAGTTGGCCCTCTCCCCTCCCATGCATACCCAAAACTCCTGTTTTCTGGGGAATTTTGCTATTGTTCATGTGGTTGTTGAGGTTGGCACACCTATTCATAATAACCATCTTGCTCTGTTTACCTGCTTTCCTAGCAACATATAATTCCTTGGTCTAGGACTTTGGGTGGGGCTCTCTGTAGTCCAGATATAAGTATACAGTACAAATTATTTGATATCCCAAGATGTAATCTTTAGAACATTTAAAACACTGTGGTTTCAGGGGTGTGCATTGAAGGTCTTAGATTTGCACATCAAAACAAGGGAGTTAAGAAAATAGTATTGCCTAATAAATCCCAGGAAGTTTCAGCATTCCTCCCTCTTGGCCTTCAAGTCCCACAAACCCCGGGGACTAAAAACCATGAATAAAATGGTGAGGATACAGTGCATGCTATGCATACAGAAAGGCCCAGACATTCCAAATATTTTCTGTCTATAGGCATTTGGGATTCATATCCCCAATTTTTCACATTTTGTTCCTGAGAATAGTAGAGGAGGTAATCACAGAGTTTTTCTGGGAGTATGAGGTAAGAGCAATACAACAAGCCAGGATAGTTTCCTGGAACCTCCACACTATACCCCATGCACTATGCAGTGGGTCTCCATTATAACCATGCTCTTTCCACAGCTCACAGCATATATGGGGTCTTTGGGGGGTAAGGCTGCAGAAGGTGCGGGATCTGTGTGATCATTCATCTCTCTTGGGTCAGCCACAATATACCTTTTTTCACAACACAGACTCTCATTTGGCTCACAAAAGCTGCCCAATTCCACTTACTTCTTAGCTTATCTGTATGCAATCATGAGGATTTGATTTTGAGGAGAATGCTACTATCTCTGGTTAAATGTGAAGAGGAAATTTAACTTTGTTAATTTCTAGTTTAAGATATGGAATAGATGAATGGGGTTTCATGAAGGAAAACTGAGTTTGCTGAGACTAGCATTTTTACAAAACTGGGTGAATAAAACTGAAGAGGCATACATTATATTTTCTGATTATGTTCATCAAGAGGGCCTAGAAGCAACAAAACTCCAGTAGCGATGAGCACATACAATGCCTAGAGGGTAGTTTCTATTGCCCAATGAAGGAACCAGGGCTTTAGCAAATTCTAGGGCTGGGGCAGGAAAAATACTTGGTGAACCTGAAGCATCCTATAGACCAGAAAGTAAAAAAAAAATGAAAAAAAAAAAAAAAAGGACATATCACAGGGACATAGAATAGACCAAAAGAGCTCCCAATGGCAACAAAAGTGGAACAATTTTAGCAACAAAATAATTAAGGATAGTTTGGGGTTATAATTAAAAGAATAAAATAAATACCCATGAATCCAATATGATATTTTTATTTTTTTTAAAAGATTTTATTTATTTATTTGAGAGAGAGAATGAGAGAGAGAGCATGAGAGGGGTGAGGGTCAGAGGGAGAAACAGACTCCCTGCTGAGCAGGGAGCCCGATGCGGGACTCGATCCCGGGACTCCAGGAACATGACCTGAGCCGAAGGCAGTCGCTTAACCAACTGAGCCACCCAGGCGCCCCCAATATGATATTTTTAAATAAATGATTGCACACAAAAATAAGTAGTAGAGAAGAGATAAATCATCTTTACAGAAGAATTCCAAACTATAAATGTAGATATTCCCTCCTGCAGAGCTTAATTCTCTTCCCTTGAGTGTAGGCCTAGTAATGTGTTTCTAATAAATATGGAAAGTGAAAAATAGTAACTCCACAGTGGAGTAAACTGGGAGACACCATCTTAGCCAAGTTATCAAGGTTAACATCACTAGTAATAGGTCACGATAATAACATATACCCTGATGTGATGTAATGTGATGAGAAGGGCACCTCACTTCAGTGGTATCCATCTCCAAAACCCATAACCATAGCTGAATGACTACATCTTCCATTTTCTTCACACCCTAGCAACCACCATTCTACTCTGCTTTGATGAGTTTAATGTTTTTGGGCTCCACATGTAAGTGAGATCATACGTTATGTGTCTGTTTGTTTCTGGATTATTTCATTTAGCTTAATATCTTACAGATTCATCCATGTTGTCACACATGGCAGGATGTCCTTCTTTTTTAAGGCTGAATAGTATTCTGTTGTGTTTATTTGTGTGTGAACATATTGTACATATGAATAGAATGTTATTCCATTGTGTGTTTATGTGTGTGTATGGAAACACACAAATAAATACACATAAAATGGAATGCTATTGAGCCTTAAAAAAGGACATTCTGCCATGTGTGACAACATGGATGACACAATCTAAGTATCTAAGTGTCTGCCAATCAATCTGACTGTCAAAGACAATTTCCATATTTTGACAATTGTGACTGATATCAAAATGAACATGAGAGTGCAGATAATGTCTTCAAGATACAGATTTCAGGGGTGCCTGGGTGGCTCAGCCAGTTAAGCATCCACCTTTGGTTCAGGTCATGATTCCAGGGTCCTGGGATTGAGCCCCACATCAGGCTCCGCGCTCAACAGGGAGTCTGCTTCTCCCTCCCCCTCTGCTCCTCTTCCCTGCTCATGTTCTCTCTCTCTCTCTAATAAATAAATAAAATCTTTTTCTAAAAAAAAGATACTGATTTCATTTCCTTTGCATATATACCCAGAGATGGGATTGTAGAATCATATAGAAGTTTTATTTTTAGGGGCGCCTGGGTGGCTCGGTCGTTAAGCGTCTGCCTTCGGCTCAGGTCATGGTCCCAGGGTCCTGGGATCGAGCCCCGCATCAGGCTCCCTGCTCCGCCGGGAAGCCTGCTTCTCCCTCTCCCACTCCCCCTGCTTGTGTTCCCTCTCTCGCTGTGTCTCTCTCTGTCAAATAAATAAATAAAATCTTAAAAAAAAAAAGAAGTGTTATTTTTAATTTTTTGAAGGATATCTAAACTGGTTTCCATTTTCCATAATGGCTATACTACATTCCCACCAATGATGTACTAGGATTCTTGTTTCTTTACATCCTCACTGGCCTTGTTATCTCTCGTCTTTTGATAATAGCCATTCTAACAGCTGTGGAGTGATATCCCATTGTACATTTTGTTTTTGTTTTTAAAGATTTTATTTATTTATTTGTCAGAGAGAGAGAAAGAAAGAACCCACAAGCAGGGGGAATGGAAGGCAGAGGGAGAAGCAGACTCCCCACTGAGCAAGGAGCCTGATGTGGGACTTGATCCCAGGACCCTGGGACCATGACCTGAGCCAAAGGCAGATGCTTAACTAACTGAGCCACCCAGGTGTCCCTCATTGTGATTTTAATCTGCATTTTTCTGATGATTAGTGATATCAAACAACTTTTCACATACCTGTCAGTCCTTGTATGTTTCCTTGAAGAAAAAATCGACAGAATGAATAAACAACCTATGGAGTGGGAGAAAATATTTCCAAACCCTTAATAAGAAGTTAATATCCAAAATATCTAAAGGAAGGAGTCTAGATGCCCTTTAACAGAAATAATAAAGAAGATGTGGTTCATATATACAGTGGAATATTACTCAGCCATCAGAAAGGATGAATACCCACCATTTGCATCAACATGGATGGAACTGGGGGGATTATGCTAAGTGAAATAACTCAAGCAGAGAAAGACAATTATCCTATGGTTTCACTGATATGTGGAACATAAGGAATAGCGCAGAGGACCACAAGGGAAGGGTGGGGAAACAAAATGGGAAGAAATCAGAGAGGGAGACAAACCATGAGAAACTCTGGACTCTGGAAAAAAAAATTGAAGGTTACAGAAGGGAGGAGGTGTGAGGGGATGGGGTAGCCAGGTGATGGGTATTAAGGAGGGTCTGTGATGTGATGAGCACTGGGTGTGATACACAATAATGAATTTTTGAACACTACATCAAAAACTAATGATTTACTATAGATTGGCTAATAGAACATAATAAAAAAAAGCAATAAACAAAGCATAACAAAAAAACAAAATATCTAAAAAACTTAATTCAATATAAATAAATAAATAATAAATAACAAAGGGCAAAGGATCTAAAGTCTTAGTTTAAAAAAAAAAATTTGCTGGGGCACCTGGGTGGCTCAGTCGTTAAGCGTCTGCCTTCAGCTCAGGTCATGATCCCAGGGTCCTGGGATCGAGCCCCGCATCGGGCTCCCTACTCTGCGGGGAGTCTGCTTCTCCCTCTCCCATTCCCCCTGCTTGTGTTCCCTCTCTTGCTTTGTCTCTCTGTCAATTAAATAAATAAAATATTTTATTTAAAAATTGCTGAATTATTTTATTATTATATATGTTTTTAGTATAGTTGACATACGATGTTATATTAGTTTCAGGTCTGCAACATAGCAATATGACAAGTTCATACATTATGCTGTGGTCACCACAAGTGTAGCTGCCATCTGTTTCCATACATCACTAATATAATATCACTGGCTATATTCTTTGTTTTGTGTCTTATTCCTGTGACTTCTTCACTGCATAACTGGAAGCCTGTATCTTGTGTTCCCCTTCACCCATTTTGCATACTCCCAAACCCCTGCCCCTCTGGCAACCATCAGTTTGTTCTCTGTATTTATAGGTATGATTCTGCTTTTTGTTTGCTTATTTACTTATTTATTTTAGGTTCCACTTATGGATGAAATCATATGGTATTTGTGTTTCTTAGTCTGACTTCACTTAACATAATACCCTCTAGGTCCATCTGTGTTGTCTCAAATGATATAATCTCATCCTTTTTATGGCTGTGTGATATTCCATTGTGTGTATATATGTATTTATATGTATACCGCATCTTCCTTATCCATTTGTCTATTGATTGACACTTAGGTTGCTTTCATATATTGGCAATGGTAAATAATGTTGCAATAAAAATAGTAGTGCATATAACTTTTCCAATTAGTACTTTTATTCTTTTGATAAATACCTAATAGTGAAATTATTGCACCATATGATATTTCTATTTTTAATTTTTTGGGAAACCTCCATACTGTTTTCCACAGTGGCTATACAAATTTACGTTCCCACCAACAGTGTAAAAGTGTTACTTTTTCTCCACATTCTTAACAATATTTGTTGTTTCTTGTCTTTTTGATACTAGCCATTCTGACAAGTATAAGGTTATATCTCATCATGGTTTACATTTGCATTTCCCTGATTATTAGTGATGTTGAGTGTCTTTTCATGTGTCTGTTGACCATTTGTATGTCTTATTTGGATTCTATGTCCATTTTTAATTAGATTATTTGGGGATTTTTTTTTTTTTTTGAGGTTGAGTTGTATAAGTTATATATTTTGGATACATTTTATTGAATGTATGGTTTGTAAATATCTCCCCCTATTTGCTAGACTGCCTTTTTATTTTGTTGATGGTTTTCTTTGCTGTGTAAAACCTTTTCATTTAGATGTCGTCCAAATAGTTTACTTCTGTTTCTGTTTCCCTTGCCTGAGGAAACATATCTAGAAAGATATTGTTATGGCTGATGTCAGAAAAGTTACTGCCTATGTTTTTTTCTAGGAATTTTGTGCTTTCAGGTCTCACATTTAGGTCTTTATTCCATTTTGAGTTTATTTTTGTGCATAGTGTTAGAAAGTGGTTCAGTTTTATTTTATGTGTAGCTGTGCAGTTTTCTCAGCACCATTTTTTTCCCAGCACCATTTATTGAAGAGAGTTTTTTTCCCCATTATATAGTCTTGCCTCCTTTGTCATTGATTAATTGAACATATAAGTGTGGGTTTGATTCTGGGGTCTCTATTCTGTTCCATTGATATGTGTCTAATTTTGTGCCAGTATCATACTCTTTTGATTACTACAGATTTGTAGTATATCTTAAAATCTGGAATTGTGATACCTCCTGCTTTGTTCTTATTTCTCAATATTGTTTTGGCTATTTGGGGTCTTTTGTAATTCCACACAAATTTTAGGATTGTTTTTTCTAGTTTTGTGAAAAATGCTGTTGGTATTTTTTTTATTATTATTATGCTATGTTAATCACCATTCATCACATCATTAGTTTTTGATGTAGTGTTCCATGATTCATTGTTTGCGTATAACACCCAGTGCTCCATTCAATATGTGCCCTCTTTAATATCCATCACCAGGCTAACCCATCCCCCCACGCCCCTCTCCTCTAGAACCCTCAGTTTGTTTCTCAGAGTCCATAGTCTCTCATGGCTCGTCTCCCCCTCCAATTTCCCTCTCTTCATTTTTCCCTTCCTACTATCTTCTTCTTCTTTTTTTTTTTTTTTTTTAACATATAATGTATTATTTGTTTCAGAGGTACGGGTCTGTGATTCAACAGTCTTACACAATTCACAGCACTCACCATAGCACATACCCTCCCCAGTGTCTATCACCCAGCCACCCCATGCCTCCCAACCCCCACCAGTCCAGCAACCCTCAGTTTGTTTCCTGAGATTAAGAATTCCTCATATCAGTGAGATCATATGACACATGTCTTCCTCTGATTGACTTATTTCACTCAGCATAATACCCTCCAGTTCCATCCACGTCGTTGATATTTTGATAGAGATTGCATTGAGTCTGTAGATGCTTTGGGTAATATGGACATTTTAACAATATTTATTCTTCCAATCCATGATCATGGAATATTTTTCCACTTGTTTGTGTCATCTTCAATTTGTTTCATCAATGTTTTGTAGTTTATGGAGTAGACTTCTACTTTCTTAGTTAAGTTTATTCCTGGGTCTTTTATTACTTCTGGTGGAATTGTAAATTGTGTTTTCTTAATTTCTTTTTCTGCTACTCTGTTATTAGTGTTTACAAATGTTACTGATGTTTGGGTATTTATTTTGTATCCTATAGTGCACTGGTTGTGATGAGCACTGGGTGATGTATCAAAGTGTTGAATCAGTGTATTGTGCACCTGAAACTAATATTACACTATATGTTAGCAAGCTGGGATTTATTTTATTTTTTTTTTATTTTTAAAGATTTTATTTTTATTTATTTGACAGAGAGAGACACAGCGAGAGAGGGAACACAAGCAGGGGGAGTGGGAGAGGGAGAAGCAGGCTTCCCGCAGAGCGGGGAGCCCGATGCGGGGCTCGATCCCAGGACCCTGGGATCATGACCTGAGCTGAAGGCAGATGCTTAATGACTGAGCCACCCAGGCACCCCAACAAGCTGGGATTTAAAATAAAAACTTTAAAAATTATTTGTATCCTGCAACTTTACTGAATTCATTTATTACTTCTAGCAGTTTTTTGGTGGAGTCTTTAAGATTTTCCATGTATAGTATCATGTTATCTGCAAATAGTCTCAGTTTTGATAAGCATTCCATAGAACATAAGATGTTAACATTAGGGAAAACTGGGGTAAGTATATATGGGAATTCTTTGTACTGTCTTTGCAATTGTTTTGTAAATCTGAAATTATTTTAAACTATAAATTTTTGAAAGATCGTGAATACTATACAGCAATAAAAAAGAAAAAAAGGAACAACAGGAACAACCTATGGATGCACACAATGTAATTGAATCTCAAAATCATTATGCTGAGTAATGAAGCCAGGCACAAAAGAACACATGCTGTATTATTTTATGTATATAGAATTCCAAAAATTTAAAACTAATCTAAAGTGAAAGAAAGCATATCAGTGTTTACCTATTGATATTGGAGAGAGGAGGGTGAGATTACAAAATTTTGGGGAGGTAATGAAAATGTTATCTTGACTATGTGATGGTTTCATGGGTTTATACATGTGTAAATGCTCATCAAACTGTACAATTTATGCTGATTTTAGATGTTTAGATTTTATTTCAATAAAGATATAAAGCAATAGAGAGAGATAAATGATAGGTAGGCAGGTGATAGATGATAGATGGATAGATAGATAGATAGATGGATAGATAGATAGATAATAGATAGATGACAGATAGATAATAGAAGATAAGTAGGTAGGTAAGTCGATAGATAGATAATGAGAGTTTTTACAGAAGAGCTCTTCTATCTTTTGCTAGGTAATAACCATAGGAGTGATAGAAGTAGACAGTTAGCATTTAGCAACCCCTGCCCTATGTAATAACTGATTCAAGCAAATTCTCTGTGAAGGCTACATTCACCAGGTGAAAAGCTCTTAGGTATCAGGGTAGTTCTGTTACGTCTCAAGCCATCATTCCCCAAGGCATTATTTTTTTCCCTACTAAAAGGGAAAAAAATAATGCCTGTAAAGCGGGGCAGTGATTAAATCCAGCATCTCTGATGGTGTGGCAACCTAACTTGAATCTAATCCTGAGGGGGAAATAATCGGAAATCCAGAATGTTGAATGTTGTACAAGATAATTGTTCTGGATTTTTGAAAAACAAACAATGTCATTAAAAAAAAAGTGTGTTTGTGTGTCGGTGGGGGGGAGGTGATCATGATAGATTAAAAGAGACAAGACAAAAAATAAAAATAAAAGAGACAAGACAATCAAATGCAATGCATGTGCTTTGTTTGCATTTTGGGTCCAAAAAAAAAAAAAAAAGAATAAAAAGCTGTAAAAGACATTTTGGAAACAAATTGAGGAAATTTAAATATGGACTACATCCTAAGTATTATTGAATAGATCTTAATTTTCTTAGATGTCATAATATCAGTTATGTAGTAAACAACGATGATAAATACACAGACACATAGATACATAGATAAATAGACATATAGATAGAATTTTAACATGGGGAATTGTTAACAACTGGTGAATTTAGATGAGGATATTACAGTGGTTTAGTTACTATCCTTTCAACTTTCCCATGGGTTTGAAATTTTTCAAAATAAATAATTGGGGAAAATAAGGGAAGAAAGAACAGCACTGTTCTGTGTTTAGCTTGTCTAGCCTCTGTTCTGTCTTTGCTGCATTCCTCACTGTCCAGGTCACTGACCCTCAGAAGCCCCTTCTGGTCAGGCTCAGGGATTGGGTGTTGTGAAGTGGCCATATTGTCACCAGATTGTTTGAGATGGAGGCGTTTTGCAAAAAAGTGGTGTATCCAGGCTAGTGGGGGAAGGCAGGATGAAGGGAGGGCAGTTGTCATGGAGCCCTGAAGAGCCCTCTTTACTGGGGCTTGATGCTTGTTTATATTCCAGAGAGATGATGGGGGTGGAAAAAGGGAGAAAAGGAAGGATGGGGGCTTAACTTGCTCTCACAGGTTCGCCCGCCCACAGGGCTTATTATCCTTGATTGCCTGTTTTCTACTTTCTGTTGCTATGGTAACGGGCTAAAACGTGACTCTGCTCAGATTTACGCACTTTGCTCACTGATGCCTTGTCCCCATACCTGCTGGGTCTCTGCCTACTGAATGCGTATGTGCGAAGGCGTGTGATTAACTAGGTGGCTGTCGTGAGCTTGTGGTGGGGGCGGTGAAGGGTCTTTGGGGAGTTTATGAGAACAGAGTTGTTGTCAGCCTCATTACCCAAGCCAGGCCGCTAAATCTTGGAAATGATTTCAAGGCAGGGGGTTGGAAGCGACATGCTATGCTACTTAGGACATGCTGTGTGCTGTCACAGACTCATCTGAAAGAACACGTTCAGAAATTTATAACGGACCCCTGGGTGGAAACATTTTGAAATTCATAGATGCAGATTTGGTCCCTAAGAACAGATCATGGTAAAAACCCCCTTGGAGAGAGTAGAGCAGATAAGTCCGTACTTCCTCAAGAACCCTACAGTTTTCTTTAACATGAGGGCCTCCGAGAATATGCCCTTTTTTAAGTGTGGAGGAAAAAGAATAAAGCTGGTGTCAAGCATCCCCAAGGGATTTGGGCAAGAGGGTAAGAAAAGGCACATAGGGCATTCTGGAAGGCAATCCACATTACTGGGAGGAATTTTCTGGGGGTCTAGCATATGAAACCATATAGGATCTGCCTATTATCTATAATTCCCTTCCTGGTGCAAAGAATGCATGAAGGATTTGCAGGTGTGGGAGAGCAGGAAAGAAATGCTTCTTTGGCATTCTTTTGTCTGCCTATTCCTGTAAATGGCCCCATGCTGGCTTGTCCGCCATTTGGTGGCCTCAAAAAAATCCCTGCTGAGACATAAGGACTGGTGTCTGAGATTTCTAAAGGCTGGAGGGGGTCTCTCTAGTAGATGTGGGTGCTTCCCTGAGTCAATGGCTAAAGAATTGGAATGAATTGAGCTTTGAGGTGAGTACTAGTTTCCTAGCTATTTCGAGCTGTTAGAGGAAGCTGAAACTTAGGAATTTGTGCCCAGATCTGAGAAAAATGAGATATAATTGACATGTGACATTGTGTTAGTTTAAGGTATAAAATGTGATGATTTGATGCACATATATGTATTGTGAGATGATTAACATTTCTATCACCACACATGATTACTTGTGTGTGTGTGTGTGTTAAGAGAATTTAAGATCAATTCTCTTAGCAACTTTACAGTATACAGTACAGTATTGTTATAACTATAATCACCATGCTCTAAATTATATCCCTGGAATTTGTTTATCTTATAACTGGATGTATGTATTATTTAACCAACATCTTCCCATTCCTCCAAACAATCCAGGCCCTGGCAATCACCATTCTACTCTCTGTTTCTATGAGTTTGGCTTTATAAGATTCCATATGTAAGTGGGAGCATATGGTATTTGTCTTTCTCTGTCTAAATAATTTTAGTTAGCATAATGCCCTCAAAGTTCATCCAAGTTGTTGCAAATGACAAGATTTCCTTCCTTTTTATGGCTGAATAATATTCTATTGTATATATACCACATTTTCTTTTTCAATTTATCTGTTGATAGGCAAAGGTTGTTTCCATGTTTTTGCTATCATGAACAATGCTGCAATAAACATTAAGGTGATTATATCTCTTTGAGAAACCAATTTCATTTCCTTCAGATATATACCTGAGTGGAATTGCTTGATCATATAGTAGTTATATTTTCAATTTTTGCAAGAACCTCTCTACTGTTTTCTGTGATGGCTGTACCAATTTACATTTCCTCCAACAGTGTAGTAGATTCTCTTTTCTCCATATCTTCGACACCACTTATTATTTCCTGTCTTTTTGATAATAGCTATTCTAACAGGTATGCAGTGATATTTCATTGTAGTTTTTTCCTCATTTCCCTGGAGATTAATAATATTGAGCAACTTTTCATATACCTGGTGGTCATTTGTATACCCTCTTTGGAAAAATGTCTATTCAGGTCTTTGTCCACTTTTAACTGAATTATTTGGGTTATATTATTGCTATTAAGTTGCATGAGTTTCTTATATTTTGGATATTAACCTTTTTTTTTTTTTAATTCAATCAACCAACATATAGAACATCATTAGTTTTTGATGTTGTGTTCATTGATTCATTAATTGCGTATAACACCCAGTGCTCATCACATCACCCAGTTACCCCATCTCCTCACCTACCTCCGCTTCCACAACCCTGTTTGTTTCCCAGAGTCAAGAGTATCTCATGGTTTGTCTCCCTCTCTGATTTCTTCCCATTCAGTTTTCCCTCCCTTCCCCATGATCCTCTGTGCTATTTCTTATATTCCACATATGAGTGAAACCATATGATAATTGCCTTTTCTGATTGACTTATTTCACTTAGCATATCAGATATGTCATTCAAATATCTTCTCCCATTCAGTAGTTTGGCTTTTTGTTTTGTCGATGGTGCAAATATTTTCTCATTCTGTATGTTTTCTTTTCATTTGCTGATTTTTTTCTGTACAGAAGCTTTTTATATATTTTTTTATTTTTAAAATATTTTATTTATTTATTTATTTGAGAAAGAGAGCAGAGCAAGAGCGAGAGAGAGAGAGTCTGAGCAGGGGTGAGCGACAGAGAGAGAGGGACAAGCAGACTCCCCAGTGAGCAGGGAGCCCAACGTGGGGCTCAATCCCAGTACTCTAAGATCATGACCTGAGCCGAAGGTAGACACTTAATTGACTGAGTCTCCCAGGAACACCTGTACAGAGCTTTTTTAGTTTGATATAATCCCACTTGCTTATTTTGCTTTTGTTGCTTGTGATTTAGATGACATATCAAAAAAAAATATTGGCAAGACTGATGTCAAGGAGATTTTTCTCTATGTTTTCTTCTAGGGGTTTTACAGTTTCACATCATACATTTAAGTCTTTCACCATTTCAAGTTAAATTTTGTGAGAGGTACAAGATAGGGGTCTAGTTTCATCATTTTGCATGTGAGTATACAGTGTTCCCAACAAGATTTTCATTATTGAAGAGACTGTCCTTTACTCATAGTGTAATCTTAGCTTCCTTGTCAAAGATCAGTTGACCTTGTATGTGTGGATTTATTTCTGGCCTCTTAATTACAGTCTACTGATCTATGTGTCTGTCTTTAAGCCAGTAGCATACTGTTTTGATTACTATAGCTTTGTAACACAGTTCAAAATTAGGAAATGAGATTCTCTGGCTTTGTTCTTTGTTGATTGCTTTGGTTCTCAGGGATCTTGGATTTTTTGTAGTTCCATACTAATTTTATTTTATTTTTTTAAGGATTTTATTTATTTGACAGAGAGAGACACAGCGAGAGAGGGAACACAAGCAGGGGGAGTGGTAGAGGGAGAAGCAGGCTTCCCACAGAGCAGGGAGCCCGATCCAGGGCTCGATCCCAGGACTCTGGGATCATGACCTGAGCTGAAGGCAGATGCTTAACGACTGAGGCACCCAGGTGCCCCCGTAGTTCCATACTAATTTTAGAATGATTTTTCTCTTTCTGCGAAAAATGCCTTTGAAATTTTGATATGGGCTGCATTGCTTTGGCTTTGGGTGATTGGACATTTTAACAATATTAACTTTTCTGATTTGTGGTCTTGGAATACCTTTCCATTTATTTGTGTCTTCTTCAGTTTTTCTCATCAGTGTATTATAATTGTCAGTGCATAGATTTTTTTTATCTCCTTGGCTAAATATATTCTGGAACATTGTATTGGTTTTTGTTTTTGTTTTTTTTTAGGAAAAAAATATTTTTTATTATGTTTAGTTAGCCAACATATAGTACATCATTAGTTTTTGATGTAGTGCTCAACAATTCATTAGCTGTGTATAACACCTAGTGCTCATCACAACACGTACCCTCAATACCCATCACCAGGCTACCCCATTCCTCCACCCCCCTCCCTTTTGTAACCCTCAGTTTGTTTCCTGGAGTCCAGAGTCTCTCATGGTTTGACTCCCTCTCTGATTTGTATTGTTTTTGATGCTATTGTAATTAATACTGTTTTATTTTTTATATAGTTAATTGTTAGTGTATAGACACATAATATTGGCATGTTGATTTTGTCTCCTGAAACTACTACATTTAAATTTATTAGTTTTAAGTGTTTTTTGGTGAAGTTTTTAGGATTTTCTATATACAAGATCATGTCATTTGCAAACAAAGAAAACTTTGCTTCTTCTTTTCTAATTTGGATTGCTTTTATTTCTTTTTCTTGCTTAATTACTCTGGCTAGGATTTACAGTACTATGTTGAATAAGAGTGGTGAGAATAGGCACTCTTGTCTTGTTCCTGATCTTACAGGAAAAGCTTTCAAACTTTCACCATTGAACATGATATTAGCTGTGGGCTTGTCATATGTGATCTTTATTATGTTGTGGTATATTCATTGTATACCAATTTGGGAGAGGTTTATCATAAAATAATGTTGAATTTTGTCAAATACTTTGTCTGCATCTAATGAGATGATCATATAATTTTTATCTCATTTTATGAAGGTGGTGTATCACATTTGCCAACTTGCATATGTTGAACCATCCCTGTGTCACAGGGATAAATCCCACTTGATCATGGTATATGATCCTTTTAATGTGATGTTGAAGTCAGTTTGCTAGTGGCTTTTTTTTTTTTTTTTTTTTTTTAGAATTTTTATACCTACATTCATCAGGAGCAGTGGCTTGTAGTTTTCTTTCCTTATAGTGTCCTTATCTGACTTTGGTATCAGAGTCATACTGACCTTGTGAGTTTGGGAGTGTTCCTTCCTCTTCAGTTTTTTTAAAGAATTGGAGGATTCATGTTAATTCTTCTCAAAATGTTTGGTAGAATTCACCCAGGGGGCCATTTGATTCTGAGCTTTTCTTTCTTTGGAAGTTTTGGTTACTGATTCAGTTTTCTAACTTATTATTGGTTTGTGTAGATTTTCTATTTCTTTGTTTAAAGATTTTATCCACACTCCACATTGAGTGTGGAGCCTGATGAGGGGCTTGATCCCACGACTGTGAGATCATAACCTGAGCTGAAACCAAGAGTCAGATGCTTAACTGACAGCCACTCACGTGCTCCTAGATTTTCTATTTCTTAATGGTTCAAATTGGGTAGGTTGTATGATTCTGGGAATTTATTGATACATTTCTTATCCCCTTGATTTCCATCCACAGAAATGTTTTGTCTATATCTTTCTGCAGCATATCCCTCTGTGTTCCCTGGATTGGGAGCTGCCACGTAATGATATGTCACTTTAGCAGTACTCCTGCTCAGCATTAAATGTGCTGCTCTGCTCTCAACACCGTTGGTTACATCTCACTCTGGGATATTATGGTTTAGAATTAGCTATGGGGTCTACATTGTAAATGTTGAGGGAAAAAATCCTAGAATTATTTGAATGATTCCTATTTAATAATTTAGGTGAGCCTGTTCCAGGAGTTTCACACAAGACTGTCCATGGTGGAAAGGGCCTTCATAAAGTCTGAGTAGAGAGAACTAACGATCCCAGATGCAGAAATATGAGCTCTGTGCCCTGTCAGCTACATTCCTCCTTCCAAACTTCTAATCCCCAAAATCCTTTCTTTGCTACAGGGTGGGAATGTGACCTTGAGATCTGGCTTCGAATGTTGATCTAATGCATGTGTGCATGTTTGAAATGGCTATCTTCTGAGACTTGTGTTGTCCAGGCCAATATCACTAAACCCTGGCAGCAAGTGGATTAGGGAAATAAGGGGTAATTGGGCATTTATCCTTCCTCTATAATTCTAAAGGTAATTTTTAACTCTGTTTGGAGCTTGGTGCACAGTAAAACCTTTGGGTCCTACGCCTTTGTATTGACATACTTCTTAGAGAACCTCCTCCTCTTTTAAATACAGCCCCCAATCTCACTCTGTGCTATTTTACCATTTTGTATGGAGTCACTCCTTGACCAAATTTCAGCATGGTTCCACCATCTATCATCCCTTCCTCTAACTTCAACCTCCCCCATTGTGACTACACTGCAGGGAAGCATTGTGGAGGACTAGGAGGGATGTCATGCACAGTTTGAGCACTGAAGAACTAATTAGAAACTAAAGTAAAAAAAAAAAATAGTATTTGGCCAGTAGATAAGCCTGGAATTGAAACAGATTATTGGAACCCATCCCAGACCTGCTGAATTGGAAACTCTGGGTGAGGGGCCTAGCAATTTGTATTTCTGCAAGTTCACCAAGTTGTTCTGTCTCATTCACTGAAGTAGGCTATAGATGAATCAAAACTCAAGGAAGAAGCACGTGAAAAGCACAGCTCTCTAAGGCTTAATCAAGATGTAGTCTTACTTAACGGGGACAAAGGATCTTCTTGCTCTCTGTTTTCAGAGCAAGGCTAGATATTGCCCCCATCTGGTCTCCATGGTGACTGTGTCTGCGTTCATAACATATATGGGGGAAGTATAGGAAGACGGAGAGAAACTAGTTTATTTCTGTCTGCTTGTTTGTGGGTTTTTGTTTTGTTTTGTTTTTGTTTTTGCTGTTATCTTTCTACATGACCATTCATCTCTCCCACTTGATGTAAATGATCCGCCATTTTATATCTTCTCACTGAATTTTGTCTCCTGTTAGGTCCCCAAACTTCCCTGAACTCTTAAACCATTTTATTACTGAGGATAGGATAGGATCCACTGTGGTAACAAATAAGTCCCCGTATCAGGAGGGTTTATCAGAATATAATAATAAAATCTCTAATAGTAATTCAAGACATAGATTAAAAAGTAAAGGGTGTTTAAGTTAAAAGCTGTGTGTAGTCAATACGTTCTCTAAGCACTGAATGAGAAAGATTAGGACCGTCACTGGTACACCTCTCTTCATGGCCATTACTGTACCCAAGTTTGTGCATTTCCCATTCTGGATCTCTGGCACCCAGAAACTTCATCTGTGAGGTGACTGGGAATGACATATCTGTGATTTGGTTTCTGAGTGTTCAGGGCTTTCAATTGGATTCATTTATAGACATATTATATACACTTATAATTCTACAGATTCATTTTCTGAGAACAAAGCTAGTGGCAGGCAGTGGGAAAGGGAAGGAAATAACTGGTAGCCTTCTGTGCTGGCCATGGTTTTGTTCCAGAGTCTTAATGAAGGTCCTATATTGCTTCTGTACTTTCTGTTTGTATTCTTTGGGGCTTACTTGAAGAACAGTGATATAGAGAAAGAGCCACCTTGCCTTCCTTTCTTCCCTAAGCTCATCCCTTCGGTTTTTATTCTCATCACCTTGTAGAGAAAACAAGTCGGGCTGGCCAGAGTACTACACTCAGATCAATGGCCCCCTGTCCACATGTACTTGTCAAACATTGTTTTGGGTAAATCTGTGAGGATCCACACTAAAAATATATACAGAGTGAAAAACTAAATTCTGATAGATGTGTATTTAAATGCAAGCTTGTAAGGGAAAAAAAAAAAAAAATGTCTGTGAGTGGTAGGGATTTTCCAGAAGGCTATGTGGAGAGTATATCTGTTTGGGAGCTTTTCTTTCTTTCTTTTTTTTTTTTTTTTTTGTTTGGGAGCTTTTCTAATCACAAATATGAGCTGCTGTACCACCCATCCTCATTCTTTTTTCCAGGCTGCTTTTTCTAGGGACTGTGGATAAGATACTGTAGATGGAAAATAATGTTCAAACCAGAGATGGGATTTTATTTTTACTTAAACTTCCCAGTGTTTATTTTTCAAGTTTTATTTAAATTCCAGTTAATTAATGAACAATGTAATATTAATTTCAGGTGTACAGTATAGTGATTCACCACTTCCATACAACACCCAGTGCTCATCACAAGTGCCCTCCTTAATCCCCATTACCTATTTCACCCATCCTCCCACCCACCAGCCCTCTGATAACCATCAGTTTGTTCTCTCTAGTTTTATTTTTTGGTTTACCTCTGTTTCTCTCTCTTTTCTTTCCCCTTTGTTCATTTGTTTTGTATCCTAAATTCCACATATGAGTGAAATCATAAGGTATTTGTCTTTATCTGTATGACTTATTTCACTTAGTATAATGCTCTCTAGCTCCAGCCATATCATTGCAAGTAGCAAGATTTCATTATTTTTATGGCTGAGTAATAATCCATTACACACACACACACAACATCCTTTTTATTCATTCTCAGCTGACGGACGATGGGCTTTTCCATCATTTGGTTATTGTTGATAATGCTTCTATAAACATTGAGGTGCATGTACCCCTTTGAATCAGTATTGTTGTATCTTACAGAATTAGTTGTGCAATTGTTGGATCATAGGGTAGTTCTATTCTTAACTTTCTGAGGAACCTACATGCTGTTTTCCAGAATGGCTACACCAATTTGCATTCTCACCAACAGCAAGAGGGTTCCCCTTTCTCAACATCCTCAAAAACTGCACAGCAATATGCAAAAGAATTAATCTGGGCCACTTTCTTGCACCATACAAAAAATAAATTCAAAATGGATTAGAGACTTAAATGTGAGACATGAAACCATTAAAATCCTAGAGAAGAACATAGGAGGTAATCTCTCTGACATCGGCCTTAGCAGCTTCTTACTAGATATCTCCTGAGGCAAGGGAAACAAAAGCAAAAAATAAACTATTGGGACTTCATCAAAATAAAAGGCTTCTACACAATGAAGGAAACAATCAACAAAACTAAAAAGCAACCTACAAAATGAGAGAAGACATTTGCAAATGACATATCTGATAAAGGGTTAATACCCAAAATATATAAAGAATTTCTCAAGAAAATTAATAATCCAATTAAAAATTGTGCAGAATACATGAATATACATTTTCCAAAGAAGATATCCATATGACTAATAGACACATGAAAAGATGCTCAACATCAGTGATTATCAGGGAAATACAAATCAAAACCACAATGAAATATCACTTCACACCTGTCAGAATGGCTAAAATCAATAACACAAGAAACAACAGGTGTTGACAGGATTTTTATTTTTTATTTTTATTTTTTAAAGATTGTATTTCTTTATTATAGCAAGCGAGCATGAGCAGTGGAGAGAGGCAGAGGGAGAGGGAGAAACAGACTCCCCACCAAGCAGATCTGGACACAGGACTAGATTCCAGGACCCTGATACCATGACTTGAGCCAAAGGCAGCTGCTTAACCAACTGAGCTACCCAGGTGCCCCAGGATTTTTTTTTTTAATTGAAGCCTTTTGTCGTGGCTGGTGTTCAGGTGTCTATGCAAACTGTGTTTCCATGACACTCCTGCAGTTCTCTGAGCTGGAGAAGACCATATGGATATTTTTCCCTGGTTTTCTGTGACATATTCTTGATACCTGCTTGCTCCCGACTTTGGCTTCCTGCAGAAAGGGGTTGTGGATGTTAGGTGTGATAGGTTTAACTTTTTCCCCCCTACTTGTCCCCCCTTTTTCTGAGTCCACAGTTTCTCAAGATCTGTGTTTCAACCTTTTACTGGAGAAACAATTATCAGGATAAACTTCTCAAAAGTTTCCCTTTTCTGCTCATCTGTGACCCCTCTCTCGTATAACTTGGAGCTCTAGGAAAGGGTGCTTGAGGTGCTTCAAAGATGTGGAGTTTAAAAAGAAACCCTAATAACTTATGACTATATGAATGAAAGAGAAACACAGTCATAGGTTCAACAGGTGTGTGGTAAAGGCTTCAGAAGACAGAGAGGAGACTAGAGGATTTCTGAAGAGAACAACTGTGCCTGAAGAAACCTGATCTCTGAAACCTGAGACCTTCTCCTGCCAGCCCAGCTCTTCATGTCCAGTCTCTGATTTCCATAATCCCTGTCTGTCTAGGAGGCTGCTGTAGCTGCTGAAGGCATGCTATGAAATGGGCTCTACCAGGGAAATCTATTATAGACCTACAGTCATGTTGTTATATTTTCCCATGAGGGAAAAAGAACAGGAATAAGGCAAGTGGAAAAGAGATAGGGGGACATGGAGAAAAGTCTCTCTCGGTGTTCATGGGCTTCCTATGATTCTCCATGGCACCTACACATTGAATATTTCTTAAAAAAAAAAAAAAAAAGAGGAAGCTAGTGGCTCAAGAGCTTGGGAGGAAAGGCCATGTCAATACCCCCTTCAGTGGCATTTAGTCCATATTATGCTCTTATATGCGCACACAGTTCCTTCTTCATTGTGCACTTACTGATTTCTGGTCCAGAATTGAAAAGCAACTCATTGCTCACTCCTGACCCTGTCTCATTCTTGGCTAGGAGGAATGTTCATGGGGCCTGCACACTCTTCTTGGTAAACAAAGGATTCCCATGGTCATAAAAAAGGCTGAGTGGTCTTGGGAAGATGATTTGACATTTTTTTCCTCATATATTTATTCATCTCATGTGGTTTATGATTAGCAATGTTAACTCCTTTATTAATATAATTCACATAAATATCTTTCCAATTTTGTTGCCTTACTTCACCAAATCCTGACTTTATTCAGAAATATTTATTTTTTAAATATGCACAATTTTCACATTTTAACATCTTTAAATCCGCAAGATCTTAGAATTGGGTGATTATTTAATTGGCTATGATCTTTTTTTTTCCCTTAATACTACATAAAATAATGGTGTATTTGAAGTCAGTGACCTCTTAGACTTAATGAAATACATATTTGTGACAATTTGGGACATGGGGTGAAATATAAAGGGACTGGTGGAGATCAAAGACAAATTCTTAATATTGGTATTTTAAGATATGGAATTTGTAAGTGAGTTTGAAGAAATATGAGATAAAAGCTGGTGGTGCCATGCCCTTATTTACGGAAGATGACACTGACAGTAATATAGGCAGCCAACTCTGCTTATAGACATAACTGGAGGGGGCAGTCTCCGGGAACCAAATCCTCACTCCACACTTCTTATCACCAGAGGTCCCATGGGCAATGTTCAGGATTAAAACAATTGGATAAACATGAGATTTGACCACACCTGTCCAAGGCATGTGAGATTGAATTTTGTAATAGTATGAGATATCCAAGTCATTAACTATGTAGATTATTTTTATGAGATGGGGATGCCAAAGGCCAACTGGGAGGTGGAAAATAAGACCCACTTCTGACTTTAGTACTTGGACAGAGCTTTGTGGTCTGTGAGTACTTGTATTGGCATGTGGTAGGGAGGTTTGCAACTGCCCTAACTTATACTGTGTAGGGGGAAGATGGGAAGGTAGTGTTGATGGGGAACTTTTAGTTGCATTATCCATGCTGGCTCCTTCCTCCTCCAGCTCATGGGTCTTTGGGGGCTATTTGCTATCTTTCCTCCATGAAATAAGAACAAAATATGGCCTAAAGAAATGTGTGTGCTCAGATCCTAATTTCTCCCTCCATGTGTCATAGCACTGAGATTTGGGACCCTCATAAATTTATATGAAGGTGAGATCTTACCAAGAAATTTACCAAGAAATAAGGAATAACTTTTTACAAGGTGTGAGTTAAGGGTCTAGAAGCATAAGAGGACTTCCAAAAGACCCCTGAGCAGGCTGGCTGCAGCCTAGAAACAGCTCTTCAAATTTCAGAGATATGAGTCACATTCCCTGTTAATGTAATTCCTCATTCTTGGCTGCATTTTTCTAGAATCCTTTTCTAGTGATTAAAAGGGGACAGACTGCTGAAGGAACACTGTATGATTTATGTGGTACAAACAAGAGCCTTCGAATATACTCCAGGATTTTTTAAGTTGGTGCCTCCTATTAAAAGTGGTTTTCTTTTTTTATTATTTGTTCAATTTTTATTTATTTATATTTTTTATTATGTTCAGTTAGCCATTGTGTAGTACATAATTAGTTTTTGATGTAGTGTTCAATGATTCATTAGTTAAGTATAACACCCAGTGCTCATCACAGCATGTGCCCTCTTCAATACCCATCACCCTGTTACCCCCTCCCCCCACTTCCTCCCTTCTGAAACCCCCAGATTGTTTCTTGGGGCCCATAGTCTCTCATGGTTTATCTCCTGCTCTGATTTCTCCCCCCTTTGAATTTCCCTCCCTTCCCCTATGGTCCTCCATGCTATTGCTTATGTTCCACATATGAGTGAAACCATATAATAATTGTCCTTCTCTGCTTGACTTCACTTAACATAATTCCCTCCAGTTCCATCCATATTGATGCAAATGGTGGGTATTCATTGTTTCTGATGGCTGAATAATATTCCATTGTATATATGTAGCACATCTTCTTTATCCATTTGTCTGTTGAGGGGCATCTCAGCTCCTTCCACAATTTGGCTATTATGGACATTGCTGCTATGAACATTGGGGTGCATGCACCCCTTCTTTTCACTACATCTGTATCTTTGGGGTAAATACCTAGTAGTGCAATTGCCAGGTCATAGGGTAGCTCTATTCTTACCATCTTGAGGAACCTTCATACTGTTTTCCAGAGTGGCTGTACCAGCTTGCATTCCCACCAACAGTGTAAGAGGGTTCCCCTTTCTCCACATTCTCACCAACATTTGTTGTTATCTGTTTTGTTAATTTTTGTCATTCTAACTGGTGTAAGGTGGTATTTCATCGTGGTTTTGATTTGTATTTCCTGATGGCTAGTGATGTTCAGCATTTTTTCATGTGTCTGTTAGCCATCTGTTTGTCTTTTTTTGGAGAAATGTCTGTTCATGTCCTCTGCCCATTTTTTGACTGGGTTATCAGTTTTTTGAGTGTTGAGTTTGAGAAGTTCTTTGTAGATCCTGGATATCAGCCCTTTATCTGTAATGTCATTTGCAAATATCTTCTCCCATTCCTTGGACTGCCTCTTAGTTTTGTTGACTGTTTCCTTTGCTGTGCAGAAGCTTTTTATCTTGATGAAGTCCCAAAAGTTCATTTTTGCTTTTGTTTCACTTGCCTTTGGAGACGTGTCTTGAAAGAAGTTGCTGTGGCTGATGTCGAAGAGGTAACTGCCTATGTTCTCCTCTAGGATTTTGATGGGTTCCTGTCTCACATTGAGGTCTTTCATCCATTTTGAGTTTATCTTTGTGTATGGTGTAAGGAGATAGTCCAGCTTTATCCTTCTTTATGTAGCTGTCCAATTTTCCCAGCACCACTTATTGAAGAGACTGTCTTTTTTCCATTGCATATTTTTTCCTGCTTTGTAGAAGATTATTTGACCATAGAGTTAAGGGTCCATATCTGGGCTCTCTATTCTGTTCTGTTGGTCTAAATGTCTATTTTTGTGCCAGTACCATGCTGTCTTGGTGATCACAGCTTTGTAATATAGCTTGAAATAAGGCAACGTGATTCCCCCAGCTTTGTTTTCCTTTTTCATCCTTCCCTTTGTGATTCAGGGTCAGAACATTCCTCAATATCATAAAAACCATCTATGAAAAACCCACAGCAAATATCATTATCAATGGGGAAAAGCTGAGAGCTTTTTCTATAAGGTCAGGAACACGACAGGGATGCCCACTCTCACCAGTATTGTTCAACATAGTACTAGAAGTCCTAGCTTCAGCAATAAGACAACAAAAAGAAATAAAAGGCATCCAAATTGACAAGGAAGTCAAACTCTTCCTTTTCACAGATGACATGATACTTTATGTGGAAAACACAAAAGACTCCACACTCAAATTACTAGAACTCATACAACAATTCAGCAACATGATACAAAATCAATGCCTAGAAATCAGTTGCTTTTCTATATGTTAACAATATAACTGTAGAAAGAGAAATTAAATAATCAATTCCACTCACAATAGCAACAAAAACCATAACATACCTAGGAATAAACCTAACTAAAGAGGTAAATGATCTATATTCTAAAAACTACAGAACACTTATGAAAGAAATTGAAGAAGACACAAAAAGATGAAAAAATATTCCATGCTCATGGACTGGAAGAATAAACATTGTTAAAATGTCTATCCTCCCCAGAGCAATTTACACTTTCAATGCCATCCCTATTAAAATACCATTGGCATGGGGCACCTGGGTGGCTCAGTTGGTTAAAATACCATTGGCATTTTTCAAAGAGCTAGGATAAAAAAATCCTAAAATTTGTTTGGAACCAGAAAAGTGATTTTCAAGTCTGTCTGTAAAGTCTTTGTTGCTGAGGACAGAGCTCAGTAGCAATAATTAGGGGAGGTAACAGAAGGGAGATGCTGGGAGCACTATGGACTTTTCCTCACTCTAGAAGGAATCCTTGGTGCCACACTCTGGCTGGTACCCCCTCCACAGAGGGGAAGAGATAAGGATTGGAATATAGCCTGACTTTCTCAATGTGGTATTTGCACAAAGATAGAGAAATAGATCGATGAATCAAAGGCAAGAGAGCTCAAAAATAGACACATGCATATAAAAGCAAATAATTTATAAGAAAGATCAATGGGGGAAAGACAGATTTTCCAATAAATGTTTGAAAATATTGAATAGCCATGGGCAGAAATAAAATCTGGTCTTTGACCTTGCTGTATACACAAAATGAATTCCCTATAGATTATACATCTAAAATTTAAAAATAATTTAATACAGTAACTAGAATCTAGTTTAGGAAAACAATTTCCTGACATTGAGTTAGGGTAAAATTTCTTAAACTAGATGTAGAAAAATATTTACCATAAAAGAGAAAAAATATTCTAACATAGTTGATGGAAAGACTTGAGAAAGAATGAGTCATACTTGAGATTCTTCCTTTTTTTTTTTTTTTTAATTCTTGTAGGAATTTGGCTATGATTTGAAACTGGAACTTGGGACTCAGTAGTGCCTATCTCTTGAGTAATGCCTATCTCTTGAATAAATTAATAATACATAAAGTATGTAGACTAAAACCATGTCTATAATCACTGCTAAGTCAGTATTTGCTAATACTGGGAGCTTTTTCTAAGTAATTACAAAATTGATTTGTATCAAATATAAGATGCATCATTATTGTGAATGTCATGAGGAAGGAATAAAACCAGTGACAAACTATGGCAAAAATATTTCTTGTCACTTAGAATTTTTATCTTATAATTATTGAAAAATCTCTCTTAAACTTACATAGAAGTGGATATTTATCTTCTGTCACTTTTATGATTAGAAGAGATGAAAAATATAAGCACTTTGCTGACAAAGATATTTCTTAAATTTCTCCCACTCAGAGTCAAACTCCTCTGACTCACTTTTCAACTCATCTTGTCTGATTTTCCTCACATTATCATCAACTGTGCTAAGCAGGAGCTTTATGTATGCCACATTTCTTGAAAAAGTCCTAAACTTCTCTTTCTGAGATTATCTTCCAACCTATTGACACTAAGTCTGCAAGTTTTGATGCAGATAACATTCCCAGAGGTGTCAGTAGAAGTTTTTAGACCAAGTTTCATGTATGTGCACACAATGACAGCATCATTATGATTGCCTTCCAGCCAACAGTATTTGTACACTATCAATTTTAAGATGCATCTCTAGTTGAAAGATGTTCAGCGTATGCTCTAGCATCAATGCAATTTACTATTTTTCTCTGTGACTGCCTATTTCTCAGTGTAGAGTCATGGTGGCTCATCTGTTGCATTCTGGTCTATTACTGAGAAAACATACTTAAATTTAGTTTTATATAAGGTGAACAACTCCATTTGCATTCTACCTAATTATTAGATATATTTGAATTTTTGGTGAACTACTGAAATTCCTAGGTTATATATGGAGAGATAATTTTCTAAACTATGGCTCAATTAATCCATTGAGAAGGAAGATAAAAGTGGCCAAGATTTAGTTGAAAGAAGCTTTATCTTGAGAATTTCTATCCAAAACTTAGAAATATGAGCAATCCTCTCTGTAAGTGGCATTCAAATTCAATTCTTCAATCCATAACAACTGTATATATATATATTTTTTTTTCTTTTTTCATTCCTCCTTCTAATCGAATGGATTGTGATCATACAAATCACTTTATGATTTCTAAGCAATTAAGCAGATGTACTATGGTCTTCATAAAATGTTTTTTCTCAGCTTACTTGCTATTCTGACCAATTCTACTTTTGAAATTGAAATAGGCTCTGGTGTTAGTTCATCTAACTCATGATTTAGGATGTTCATGGAAATTGTACTCAGAGTTTCAAGCTCCAGGAAGGCTGAATTAAGTGAACAGCCCATCCTGATTTCAAATATATGAGTCATGCATCCACTAGACCCCATAATTTATTCAAGCTAGAGTATGAAGATAAGATAATGGGTTCTTGCCTCGTGATGTGTTCTGAGACTTAGAGGTGTTTTCAATGGCATTTTTCTGAGAATTCTGGTGGCCAGACCAGACTCTGTGAAGTCTGGTCACAAGTGGCTTAATAGGTTGTGAGAAATGATATCATGCAGGCTATCAGAGTAGTTTTTGAGGACTTGGTGCTTAGCACTGTGTCATCTGTGCCTGTGGACATCATGTTAGTACAATTCTATCTATGTCTATCTCCTGTTTTATCTTAATTATAAGCACATAGGGCTCATTGGTTGGTTCTTCTATTTGTCACTTATGAGTTGGGTCACTCCTTGCCCAGATATACCTGTGACTTCCTTATGGCCTGCCATTCTGGCTTTTGGGTTTTTTGTTTATTTGGTTGGTTTTGGTTTTGGTTTTGATTTGGTAAAGAGTTTGGTGAGGAATGACATTCACAGTATACATCATGATAGATTATAATTTGTACATTGAGATGAAGAAAGGGGGATTTGACAAGTCATTTAGCTATTATAAGTACTCCAGATAAAGCAAAATGAATGGAATAACCCTCTATGTTTTAAGATGTGGAATTTAAATGAGCTTATCCTTTTTTTTTAAGATTTTTTTTTATTTATTTATTTGAGACAGAGAGAATGAGAGAGAGAGAGAGCACATGAGAGGGGGGAGGGTCAGAGGCAGAAGCAGGCTCCCTGCCGAGCAGGGAGCCCGATGCGGGACTCGATCCAGGGACTCCAGGATCATGACCTGAGCCGAAGGCAGTCGCTTAACCAACTGAGCCACCCAGGCGCCCCGAGCTTGTCCTTTATTAAAGAATAAAGTTTGAGCTTGGAGGAGTGAAAAGTTTATTGAATTACAAACGTTTCAAATAGCAGTACCTAAGTAACAGCTATTTTGATTTCAGTAGTTAGATACAAGTAAGCTGTAACTCTCACTCCAGGTCTCTAGGCCCCAGATGCTAGTTTTCACACTGAAGGCCTAAATGTGATATGGAAAATATACCCCATGAGTATGGATATAAATGTAAGAGCTTTGATTTTTTGGATATCCATGGGACTATAGTATGCTGTCCCATGGCTTTCTAGACATGAATCCTCGAAACAACCCTGGTGCTACCTGGCAGGAGTGCTGAAGCCTGTGAAAAGGGAGCTGTGTGAGGGATGACCATGTGATCTCTTCTGGGAGGATCTTTGTTTAACCAGCACATTTGCACTTGTCATTCAACAGTGTCCATCTCTTAAACACTGTATGGAACATTAGGATATGTGGTATTGTGCTTGTTCTTTTATTGTCTTTTATTTTCTTTTTTCTCTACCAGGCTTTCTCCACCTGTGCACAACACATAATTAATAATTAACTTCCCTTCTTCTGACAAATACCAGGTATCTAAAGTTTCACTTTCAAATGAATGTAAGCAGGGACTGCCTAAAACATCATGTTTATAAACTTTTCTTTCTTTCTTTTTTTTTTTTTTTTTGCACCCAGACCACCTGTTATCATGACCGTATCTATTCTGTGGCTTTTCATACTTCACAATGTGTTATATAAATCAACTATATGAATGTCAAGAGACTACATGGTCCCCATGAATTCATGATGGAGTCTGGCAAATGGAAAGAAATTATCACAGGTTTTCACAAGGGTTTGATGATCTTTTAAAAACTTGAAGAATGGGGCGCCTGGGTGGCTCAGTTGGTTAAGTGGCTGCCTTTGGCTCAGGTCATGATCCTGGGGTCCTGGAATCGAGCCTCACATCTGGCTCCCTGCACAGTGGGGAGCCTGCTTCTCCCTCTCCCTCTGCCTGCCACTCTGCCTACTTGTGCTCTCTCTCTATCTCTCTGTCAAATAAAAATAAATAAATATAAATAAATAAAAATAAATAAATAAATAAATAAAAATAAAAACTTGAAGAAGGAAATCCTGCATCAGGAAAACACTCTCCTGAATGCAGAAATGTGATTAATGTTTCCTGTTACTGACATTTCTCAATGTTGGCTTCTAATGTCCAGAAGCTATGTCTTCCAAAAAAATTCTAGTTCCATTCTACAAATACACTGCCAGAGGATGTAGAAAAGTGGGATATATGAGGCACAATTGCCTATATTTGAAGAAGTAGTTGCTGAGACTAAAGTTGTGACAGAGTAAAGGGGAGTATTAAGGGGAAAAAGAAAGATCCAGAGAGTCCCTGGAACTTGAGGTGGCCTTTCTGAAGCAGGTGCACCTATGTTAGAAATGGTGGGTGGATAAGATAAGCCACTTTCCTGTTTTCTCCCCACAACTCCATTTATCCTCTGAACACAAGGGTTTTGTTTTGTTTTATTTTGTTTATGTGTTTGTTTTGGGGGGTTTTTTTGGGGGGGGTTAATCTGGTACCAAAATAAAACTTTAAAAAATATTTGGAAAAAAATTAGATTTACAAAAAGTAACATAGTATGAAGAGTGTCATATACCTTACATAATCCTGTAATGTTAACATACATAACCATAGTATATTTATGAAAATTGAGAAATTGACAGTGTTAAAAAACAATTACAGTTCTTCATATTTTACCAGTACTTTTTTGTTTGTTTGCTTTGTTTTGTTTTGTTTTTTTGTTTTATTTTGTTTTGTTTTAGAGAGAGAGGCAGAAGAGAGGGATAGGGAGAGAGAGAATCTTAAGCAGACTCCACACCCAGACTGGAGCCCAATTTGGGGCTCCATCTCATGACCCAGAGATCATGACCTGAGCTGAAATCAAGAGTTGGACATTTAACCAACTGAGCCACCTGGGTGCCCCTTACCAGTAGGTTTTATTAAGGTCATTTTTCTCTTACACTATCAAATCCAGGATACCACACTAAATTTATCCACCAGGTGTTTTATTTATTTATTGGTGCATGATAAATCACTGCATAATCTAGCAGCTTAAAACCATGCACATATATTGTCTCAAAGTTTGTCTGAGTTAAGCACCTAGACTTAGAGAGAAGGGAAGATGGCAGCAGAGTAAGAGTGCCCTAGGCTTTTCTAGTCCCATGAATACAATTAGATGATTATTAAATCATCATAAATACCCAAGAAATCAACCTGAAACTGACAGAACAAACTCCACAACTAAAGGGAGAGATGGGGCCACACTAAATAAGGTAGGAAGTGTGGAGACATGGTTTAGGGGATAAACAGATCATGGGTTCTGTGGAGGGGAGGGAGCCATGGTCACAGAGAAGGGTGAGAGGAGACAGGAGCCCCAAAAAGGAAGGTAAACTCCCAAATTCATTCTATGAGACCAGCATTATCCTGATACCAAAACCAGATAAAGACTCCACTAAAAAATAAAACTACAGGCCAATATCCCAGATGAACATGGATGTAAAAATTATAAATAAATACTAGCAAACCCAATCCAAGAAAATTTTTTTTAAAAAATCATTCACCACAATCAAGTGGGATTTACTCCTTTATTGCAAGGGTGGTTCAATATTTGCAAAACAACCATCGTGGCACACCACATTAATAAAAGAAAAGATAAGAATCATATGATCATTTTGATAGATACAGAAAAATCATTTAACACAATATAACATCTATTCATGTAAAAACCCTCAACAAAGTAGGTTTAGAGGGAACATAAATCAACATAATAAGGATCACATATGAAAAAAAACACAGCTAATATCATCCTCAATAGGGAAAAATCTGAGTTTTTCCTGTACAGTCAGGAATAAGACAAGGATGTCCACTCTCACCACTGTTATTTAACATAGTACTGGAAGTCCTAGCCACAGCAATCAGAGGACAATAAAAAATAAAAATTATACAAATCATCAAGAAAGAAGAAAAATGTCCACTATTTGCAGTCAAAATCTGAAACATTCCACCAAACCAAACCAAACAAAACAAAATTGCTAGAACTGATAAATAAATTCAGTAAATTTGCAGGATAAAAAGTCAGTGCTCAGAAATCTGTTCCATTTCTATAAAGCAATAATGAAGCAACAGAAAGGAACTTAAGGAATCAATCCCATGTATAATTGCAACAAAAACAATAAGACACCTAGGAATGAACCTACCCAAACGGTGAAAGGCCTGTACTCTGAAAACAATAAAACATTGATGAAATAAATTGAAGATGACACAAAGAAATGGAAAGACATTCCATGCTCATGGATTGAAAGAACAAATATTGTTAAAATGTCTATACTACCCAAAACAATCTATACATTTAATGCAATCTCTATCAAAATAGCAACAGCAGTCTTCATAGAGCCAGAACAAAAAATCCTAAAACTTGTATGGAACTGCAAAAAAAAATCCTAAATAGACAAAGTAACCTTGAAAAAGTGAAGCACAGCCGGAATCATCACAATCTGGACTTCAAATTATATTACAAAGCTGTGGTGATCAAGACAGTATGGTACTGGCATGAAAATAGACACATAGATCAATAGAACAGGAAAAAAAGAACAGAAATCTACATACAACTATATGGTCAATTAATCTTCAACAAAACAGGAAAGAATATTGAATGGGAAAAAGATAGTCACTAACAAATAGTGTTGGATAAACTAGACAGCAACATGCAAAAGAATGAAACTGGATCACTTTCTTATACCATACACAAAAATAAATTCAAAATGGATGAAAGACCTAAATGTGAGACAGGAAACCATAAAAATCCTGGAGGAGAACATAGGGAGTAACCTCTGACATTGACCATAGCAACTTCTACCTAGATATGTCTCCTGAGACAAGGGAAACACAAGGGAAAGTGAACTATTAGGTCTTCATTAAAAGAAAAAGCCTCTGCACAGTGAAGGAAATGACCAACAAAAATAAAAGGCAACCTACAGAATGGGAAAAAATACTTGCAAATTACATATCTGATAAATAGTAAACAAAGTACATAAAGAAATTATCAAACTCAACACCCAGAAAATGAATAGTCCAATTAAAAATTGGCAGAAGACATTAATAGACATTAGCCCAAAGAAGACATCCAGATGGCTAACAGACACATGAAAAGATACTCAACATTGCTAATCATCAGAGAAATACAAATCAACACTACAATGAGATATCACCTCACAACTGTGAGAATGATTAAACTCCACAAGAAAAGAAACAAAGGTGTTGACAAGGATCAGGAGAAAGAGGAACCCTCCTACTCTGTTGGTGGGACTACAAACTGGTTCAGCCACTCTAGAAAACATTATAGAGTTTCCTCAAAAAGTTAAAAATAGGGGCACCTGGGTGGCTCAGTCAGTTAAGCATCTGCCTTCAGCTCGGGTCATGATCCCAGGGTCCTGGGATCGAGCCCCTCATCAGGCTCCCTGCCTAGCAGGGAGCCTGCTTCTCCCTCGCCTTCTGCCCCTCCCCCCCAGCTCATTCTCTCTCTCACTCTCTCACTCTCTATCTCAAATAAATGGGTAAAATCTTTATATAAAAGTTAGAAATAGAACTATTCTACAATCTAGCAATTACATTACTAGGTATTTACCCAAAGGATACAAAAATACTATTTCAAAGATATACATGCACCCTGATGCTTATAGTAGCGTTATCTAGCCATATTATGGAGGCAGCCCAAGTGTCCATTGACTGATAAATGGATAAAGAAGATGTGGTATAAATACACAATGAAATATTATCCAGGCATAAAATAATAATGAAATCTCGCTATTTGTGATGAAATGGGTGGACCTAGAGAGTATTATGCTAAGTGAAATCAGTCAGAGAAAGACAAAAACCATGTGACTTCACCCACGTGTGGAATTTAAGAAACAAAACAGATGAACATGGTGGAGTATGGGGGGGAACCATAAAATAGACTCTTAACTATAGAGAGCAAACTGAGGGTTGCTGGAGGGGTGATGGGCACGGGTATGGGTTAAATGGGTGGTGAGTATTAAAGAGGGTACTTCCGATAAGCACTGGGTGTTGTATGTAAGTCATGAATCACTAAATTCTACACCAGAAACTAATATTACACTGTATGTTAACTAACTGGAATTTAAATAAAAATTTTTAAAAATTAACATTAAATTGTCTTGGCAAATTAAAAAAAATGACAAAAATGTATGGGTTCTTTTTTGCACAATCAATTCTGTTCCATTGATCTACCTATCTATCTTTATGCCAGAGCTACAATTTATTATTCTTATTATTGTAGTTTTTATGTGAGTTTTCAAAGAAGGAAGTGTCAGTTGGTACTTCAAATTTTGTTCTTTTTCAAGAATGTTTTGTCTATTCTGGATTCCTTGCATTTTCATATGATTTTAATTTTTTAAAATTTAAATTCTATTAGCCAACATATAGCCAACATTAGTTTCAGATGTAGTGTTCAACAATTCATCAGTTGCTTATAATACCCAGTGCTCATGACATCACATGCCCTCCTGAATGCCCATCACCCAATTATCCCAACCCCGCACCCACCTCCCCTCCAGCAACCCCCAGTTTGTTTCCTATAGTTAAGAGTCTCTCATGGTTTGTCTCCCTCTCTGATGGATTCCCATTCAGTTTTCCCTCCCTTCCCCTATGATCCTCTGCACTATTTCTTATATTCCCTGTGAATGAAAACACATGATAATTGTCTTTCCCTGATTGACTTATTTTGCTCAGCATAACACCCTCCAGTTCCATCCATGTTGATGTAAATGGTAAGTATTCATCCTTTCTGATGGCTGTGTAATATTCCAATATATATATACCACATCTTCTTTATCCATTCATCTGTCGATGGACGTCTCAACTCTTTCCATACTTTGGCTATCATAGACATTGCCACTAAAAATATTGGGGTGCAGGTGCCCCTTCAGATCACTGAATTTGTATCTTTGGGGTAAATACCTAGTGGTGCAATTACTGAGTTGTAGGGTAGCTCTATTTTTAACTTCTTTTTTTTTAATTTTTTATTGTTATGTTAATCACCATACATTACATCATTAATTTTTGATGTAGTGTTCCATGGTTCATTGTTTGTGTATAACACCCAATGCTCCATGCAGAACATGCCATCTTTAATACCCATCACCAGGCTAACCCATCCTCCCACTCCCCTCCCCTCTAGAACCCTCACTTTGTTTTTCAGAGTCCATCATCTCTCATGGTTCGTCTTCCCCTCCAATTCCCCCCCTTCATTCTTCCCCTCCTGCTATCTTCTTCTTTTTTTTCTTAACATATATTGCATTATTTGTTTCAGAGGTACAGAACTGTGATTCAACAGTCTTGCACAATTCACAGCACTCACCACAGCACATACCCTCCCCAATGTCTATCATCCAGCCACCCCATCCCTCCCACCCCCCACTGCTCCAGCAACTCTCAGTTTGTTTCCTGAGATTAAGAATTCTTCATACAGTGAGGTCATATCATACATGTGTTTCTCCGATTGACTTATTTCGCTCAGCATAACACCCTCCAGTTCCATCCACGTCGTTGCAAATGGCAAGATCTCATTCCTTTTGATGGCTGCATAATATTCCATTGTATATATATACCACTTCTTCTTTATCCATTCATCTGTTGATGGACATCTTGGCTCTTTCCACAGTTTGGCTATTGTGGACATTGCTGCTATAAACATCCGGGTGCACATACCCCTTCGGATCCCTACATTTGTATCTTTGGGGTAAATACCCAGTAGTGGAATTGCTGGGTCGTAGGGTAGCTCTATTTTCAACTTTTTGAGGAACCTCCATATATAATCAATGCACAGAAATCAGTGGCATTACTATACACCAACAACAAGAGACAGAAGAAAGAGAAATGAAGGAGTCAATCCCATTTACAATTGCACTCAAAACCATAAGATACCTAGGAATAAATCTAACCAAAGTGGCAAAGGATCTGTACTCAGAAAACTATAAAATACTCATGAAAGAAATTGAAGAAGACACAAAGAAATGGAAAGATGTTCCATGCTCATGGATTGGAAGAACAAATATTGTGAAGATGTCAATGCTACCTAGCATAATCTACACATTCAGTGCAATCCCCATCAAAATACCATCAACTTTTTTCAAAGAAATGGAACAAATAATCCTCAAATTTGTATGGAACCAGAAAAGACCCTGAATAGCCAGAGGAATATTTTTAACTTCTTGAGGAACTTCCAGAGTGGCTGTACCAGAGTGGCTGTACCAGCTTGCATTCCCATCAACAATGTAAGAGGGTTCCCCTTTCTCCACACCTTCACCAACATTTGTTGTTTCCTGTCTTGTTAATTTTAGTCATTCTAATTGGTGTGAGGTGGTATCTCATTGTAGTTTTGATTTTTATTTCCCTGATGCCAATGGGTGTGGAGCATTTTTTCATGTGTCTATTAGCCATTTGGAGAAGACACCAAAGAAGTCTTCTTTGGAGAAATGTCTATTCATGTCTTCTGCTCATTTCTTGGCTGGATTATTTGTTTTTGGGGTGTTGAGTTTGATAAGTTCTTTGTAGATTTTGGATACTAGCCCTTTATCTGATATGCCATTTGCAAATGTCTTCTTCCATTCCATAGGTTGCCTTTTATTTATTTTTTTAATTAATTAATTTATTTATTTATTACTGTTTCTTTTGCTCTGCAGAAGAATTTATCTTGATGAAGTCCCAATAGTTTATTTTTGGTTGTTTTTTTTTTTTTTTTTTTTTTTTTTGGTATGATTTTTAGAATCAGCTTGCCAATTACTAAAAGACAAGCTAACTGGGATTTTGACTGGAATTGCACTGAAAATAATAGATAGGATTTTTAATCTATTTACCATTAATGCAATTACTATTAAAGGAAGATTTATATCTTCCATTTTACTATTTGCCTTTGCTATGTCTTTTTAATGATTTATTTATTTATTTTAGAGACAGAGTGAGAAAGAGAAAGCACACATACCTGATTAGGAGTGGGGCAGAGGGAGAGAATCCCAAGCAGACTCCCCACTGAGCACAGAACCCAATATGGGCTCCAATCTCAGGACCCATGAGATCATGACCTGAGCTGAAACCAAGTGTCAAACACTCAACAAACTAAACCACCCAGGCACCCTGCTTTTGATAAGTCTTAACTTCTTTTTGTTCCATATTTAACTACCACAGCCTCTTTTTGTATTTCAGAGTGTAGTTTTTAATCACCTTGTTGTTTCTTTAGCTAAATTCTTGGAATTATTTTCTTATTGGTTGTCATGGTGATTACAAATAATATCTGAACTTTAATCAAATTCACATTAAGACTAACTTAGATTCATTGCTATAAACAACAACAAAAAAATTGCTCCAATGTGCCTCTGATCTTCCCCCACACATTGTAGTATTATTGTTATACAAATTGTATCATTTGTTACACTTTTATTTATTTATTTATTTATTTATTTATTTATTTATTTACTTACTTACTTACTTATTTGCTTACTTACTTACTTAGAATTACAGAGAGAGAGAGAGAGAGAGAGCATGCATGTGGGGGCAGGGGCAGGGGGGGAGAGAGACTCTTAAGCAGGCTCCCCACTGAGTGTGGCACCTGACACTGGGGCCCAATCCCACAACCCTGAGATCATGACCTGAGCCAAAATTGAGTCGGACACTTAACCAACTGAGCCACCCAGGAGCCCCTATAATTTCCATTTTTAAAACAATTAATTTTGGGGTGCCTGGGTGGCTCAGTCGTTAAGCGTCTGCCTTCGGCTCAGGTCATGATCCCAGAGTCCTGGGATCAAGACCCGCATCGGGCTCCCTGCTCGGCGGGAAGCCTGCTTCTCCCTCTCCCACTCTCCCTGCTTGTGTTCCCTCTCTCGCTATGTCTCCCTCTGTCAAATAAATAAAATCTTTAAAAAAAAAACAAAAAAACAAAAAACAATTAATTTTATTTGTATTCTCTAGTTGATGACAAATACTTCTCATACTTAAATTATTTCACCATGTTTTCCTTCAAGTATTTGAAATAAGTATAATAGCTGATTTTATACTTTTGTCTACTAAGTCTAACATCTAGGCTTGCTCTGGGAGGGACAGTCTTTATTGTCTGCTTTTTGTTTTGTGCACAGTACATACTTTCCTTTTTATTCATTTGTATTTTTTTGTTGTTGAAAACTAAATAACATGTGACAACTCTGGAAATTATAACCTTTCTCATTGTTTATTATTGTTAATATTTGTTGTTGCTACTGTTTACTTGGTGACTTTCCTGAACTGGTTCTTTTTTTTTAAGATTTTATTTATTTATTTGACAGAGGGAGAAAGCATGCACAGTGGGGAGGAGCAAGGGGAGAGGGAGAGGTAGACTTCCTGCTGAGCAGGGAGCCCAATGCGGGACTCCATCCCAGGAGGCCGGGATCATGACCCGAGCTGAAGGCAGATGCCTAACCAACTGAGCCACCCAGGCGCCTCTGAACTGGTTCTACAGAGTGTGTATTATTTGTCATCTGTGGCTGCTGCAGTCTCTGTCATTTAACTAAGTGGTTAGCTAATGATTGGACAGAGACTTCATTAAATGACTTGACCAATAAATTTTCCAGCCTTTGCTAATGGGCTTTGTGCAGGTGTTGGGACACACCTTCATTCCCAGAGCTTCAAGGTTAGTCACAAGTGATATATTAAGGCTTTTTCAAGTATTTTCTGAGCATGTGTATTGCTCTGCACATGTACATATCCTTTGGGATCACTAAGACTATGAAGAACCTTTCTAAATTATCCTATCTCATTTCCCAGATTTTATTTTTTTAAGTTTTGGCCAGCCCTTAATTGCCCCAACTGGTATTACCACCTCAGGCACTTGCAATATTAAACAAACACTGTTTTTTTTATTGTTGTTGTTTCTGATAAAAAGCCTGGCAATAGGGTATTCTCTCTAGCTTTTGTTCACATCAAATAAAGGTAATCCCTGGGGATGGGTATTTTCCAAGGAGCTGTCTGATAAGATAGTGACAGTTACCTAGGACTGTAGTTTTGTGTGGAGTTCAAAACCCATTCTTACCCTCCAATGGCTGCTAGAATGCTGATTTTCATAGCTACAGTTGTTACAGAGCTGCCAGATTTCAAGGCTACTGTGGAGTTTAGGGGAGGGGAATGGGAATAGGGCAAGTTAGAATGACATAAATTAATTGTTCTTACTGAGATTAATTCATTTTTTTAAATAAATGCCTCTTCCATTGTTACAAGTCCTTGGTTAATTTCCAAAATTCTGAAAAGGCTTATTTTGATAAATTTTGCCATGTTCTCATTGCTATTATGAAGGGACAGATTTTCAGATGTTCTCAGTCTGTAATTCCAGAATGCTTCTTTTCTACTTCATTTTTAATAGGTTATTTAGTTGCATATGGAATTCTACATTTTTTTCTTTTAACACATTAAAGATTTTACTTCATTCATTTCTTGCTTGAATTGTGTGAATAAAGTCCACTGTGATTTTTATCCTTATTCTTCTATAGGTAAAATTTTGGTTTCTCTGGCATCCATTAAAATGATCTGGTTTTAGGGATGCCTGGGTGGCTCAGTCAATTAAAAGTCTGCCTTAGGCTCTGGTCATGATCTCAGGGTCCTGAGATTGAGCCCCATGTCAGGCTCCCTGCTCAGTGGAGCCTGCTTCATCCTCTCTCTCTGCTGCTCCCCCTGCTTGTGCTCTCTCTCTCTCTCTGTGTCAAATAAATAAATAAAATCTTTAAAAAAATGATCTGGTTTTATCTAGCTTGAATGTAATATACATAGGTGTTTTTCCTTTTGTTTGCTATTTATATTGTTTATTGTTCTGTTTCCTGGATGTAGGGTTGGTGTTTGTACTGCTGTCTAGATTTTGGCTCCTGTAACTTGGGCTGAGGTACTGGATTTCTCGATAAAGTGATAGGAAACATCATACTTAATCATCTATATTTATAAATGTGGGATTAAAAGCAAATTGGATATGGCAAAGGATAAGTCAAAAGCTTAGCAGAACAAACACACTCCATTAAGCCTGAAATATGTAAGCAGAAGAATTCAGACCATTTGGTCTGTTCAAAGGTATATTTGTGGTGACCTCTATAGGATGAAACTCCATCCATCAGAAATATGCTAGGGTGGGACTCAGAAGTAGATGCTAGTCATCAGGCCACATATTTCATAGAATGTTTAAAGCTGTACTCTTTAGGAAAATGTGGTCTTCAGTCTCCTAACTTTGTAGATTTCCTTTCTAAGGGTAAAAATGACAACAGTTACCTGATGGGCTGAGAACTTGGAAAGATTTTGTAAAGCCTGAATGCCCTCAAGATATACATACCCTCAATATTTTCATGGTACAGAACCAGACCTCCTGGCTTTCCTGCTATCCCTCCAACAAAACTCTTCCTTCTTCATAGACAGTTTTTGCCTTATTGCCTTGGGAAAGAACAGAACATGGCCTGATATAAAACCATAAGCTCCTTCAACCTCTTCCTTTTTCACATTTTCCTTTTGGCTTACAAGCTTTAAGATTCCCTGTGTAAGTGGCAGTGGTATGAGTAAATGCACTCTGATAATAAATGGCCTCACCTGTGTCCTGATATGAAGCTTCATATTGGGCAAGCAACAAGACCTGCAGATGACATCATGAAAAAAACAGCTGAAACACATAAAGAGTTATTCTGGGCATAGAGTCTGAGCTGCATCCTTACAGCCTTTCTGTCCATGATAAGCGACTGTTTGCTAGAGGCCTTTTTATGATAAGGGTGGAACAGGCTGCTGAAGATGTGCTCAATTATTTATCATAATACAGGGTGGAACTTTAAACATACGGCTAGTATTCAAATAAATAGGTGACTGATGAAAACTAGTTTTTTGTACATATTTTGGTTACTAAGAATAAAACTGGTAATAGGCACTATTAGGTAGAAGATAGCATTATCAGAGATGAGAGGAAGAGAAGTTAGCTGCTATCTGGGCTGGAAAAGGTCTGCATGTATTTCTGAGAAAACCAAGTAGTTCTCTTTCTGTCTGCAGAAAGTGGGGTACAGTGGGAGGAGAGCTGTGACCTAGCTATGACCTCTATCTACCCCTCCACCAACCTTAGCCCATGGCTCCTTTTTTTTCCTTTTCTTTTCTTTTTATAAAAATTTTTTGAAATATAATTCACACACCATACAATTTACCCACCTAAAGTATACAATTCACAGAGTTGTGAAACCATTACCACAATCAATTTAGGATAGAATTTAAAACAGAATATTTACAACAACAAAATAACCCATAATTTTTGGCTTTTACCTCTGTGCCCCTCATCCTCCTCAGTCTTGAGCAATCTACTTTCTGTCTCTATGGATTTAGTATTCTAGACATTTCATATAGATATAATCATAAAATATATGAGCTTTTTTGACTAGCTTCTTCCACTTATCAAAATGTTTTGCCACACTGTTTTCGTAGTGGTTGCACCATTTATCACCCCCACCAGCAGTGCACAAGAGCTCCAGTTTCTCCAAAACCTCATCAATACTTGTTATTTTCTGTAATAAGTGTGAGGTGGTATCTCATTGTGGTTTTGATTTGCATTTCCCTAATAGTAATACTGAGCATTTTTTGTGCTTATTAACCATTTGTGTAGTAGTTTCCTTAAAGAAATGCCTATCAACTCTTTGGCCATTTCTTAATGTTTTGGGATTTTCTTAATACCATAACTTGTAAAGAGTTGTTCACATAACTCTTATTGCAGAAAATTATTCAACAAAACTTCAAAGAATTGTTTCTACTCCTAAACTTCACACCTATAACTATGGGCCACCTCAGATGGAATGGGCAGGAGTCCATGGTGTAGATATAGTGGAAGGAGAAAGTCCTAGAAACATAGAATCAATGTGGGTGATCAGTTGCAGTTGCAATTCCAAGTGAATGATTAAAGACCTGTGGAAGTGAGACAATATAAGGAAATCTTAACTAAAAAAATATAACTAAAGGGTATTATGCTAAGCAAAATAAGTCAATCAGAGAAAGACATGTATCATATGATCTCACTGATTTGAGGAATTCTTAATCTCAAGAAACAAACTGAGGTTTGCTGGAGTGGTGGTGGGTGGGAGGGATGGGGTGGCTGGGTGATAGACATTGAGGAGGGTATGTGTTATGGTGAGTGCTGTGAATTGTGTAAGACTGTTGAATCACAGACCGGTACCTCTGAAACAAATAATACATTATATGTTTAAAAAAAAAAAAAAGAAAGGGCGCCTGGGTGGCTCAGTTGGTTAAGCGACTGCCTTCGGCTCAGGTCATGATCCTGGAGTCCCTGGATCGAGTCCCGCATTTGGCTCCCTGCTCGTCAGGGAGTCTGCTTCTCCCTCTGACCCTCCCCCCTCTCATGTGCTCTCTCTCATTCTCTCTCTCTCAAATAAATAAATAAAATCTTTAAAAAGAAGAAGAAGAAGAAGAAAGAAGAAGAAGAAGAAGAAGAAGAAGAAGAAGAAGAAGAAGAAGAAGAAGAAGAAGAAGAAGAAGAAGAAGAAGGAGAAGAAGAAGGAGAAGAAAGTAGGAAGGGAAAAATGAAGGGAGGAAATTGGAGAGGGAGATGAACTGTGAGAGACTATGGACTCTGAGAAACAAACTAAGGGGTTTATAGGGGAGGGGGGTGGGAGGATGGGTTAGCTTGGTGATGGGTATTAAAGAGGGCACGTATTGAATGGAGCACTGGGTGTTATACGCAAACAATCATGGAACATTACATCAAAAACTAATGATGTAATGTATGGTGATTAACATAACATAATAAAATAAAATTTAAAAAAATACAATGCAAACTAAAAAAAATATAACAAGTATATACAAAGCTGTAGTAATCAAAATAATATGGTACTGGCACAAAAATAGACACATAGATCAATAGAACATTATAGAGAACCCGGAAATTTGGTGGGAACATAAACTGGTACAGCTATTGTAGAAAATAATATGGAGGGTCCTCAAAAAATTAAAAATAGAACTACCATAGGGATGTGTGGGTGGCTCAGGTGGTTAAGCATCTGCCTTTGGCTCAGGTCATGATCCCAGGATCCTGGATCGATTCCCGCATCAGCCTCCCTGCTCAGTGGAGACTCTGCTTCTCCCTCTGCCTGCTCCCCCTGCTTGTGCTTTCTCTCTCTCTCCAATAAATTAAAAAAAATAAAATAAAATAAAATCTTAAAAAAAAAAAAAAGAATTACCCTACAATCCAGTAATTCCCCTATTGGGTATTTAACCCAAAGGAAATGAAAACCTAATTTGAAAAAACATATGCACCACTATGTTTATTGCAGCATTTTTTAAAATAACCTAGCTATGGAGCAACCCAGGTGTCCATCCATAGATGAATCAATGAAGATGTGGTACATATATACAATGGAATATTATTCATCCATAAAAAAGAACAGAATCTTGACGTTTTCAACAACATACAGGGTATAATGCTAAGTAAAATAAGTCCATCAGAGAAAGACAAACACCATATGATTCCACTCATATGTGGAATTTAAGAAATAAAATATACAAAAAAGAGATAAACAAATAAACAAAAACCAGACTTAAATATAGAGAATAATATTGAAACTAATATAACACTGTATGTTAGTTGTACTTGAGTAACATGTATAGTAGTCCTGGTTGCAGAAATCTGAGCTTTGCTATCTGACAGGCACTTTCTTCTTTAAAAGATATGTAGAAGCTAAGATGGGCATCAAGTCTATTTAACACAGTTGAATACTCTAAGCCAGAATATTTTAGTTATGTGCTTGGTGAGGAAATCTATCCAGGCTCATATTGGTGTAGGTCTCAGTCCCACACCAAATTAAAACTGGCAGTAGGAAAACCAAGAGACTTGGAGAGACTGTTTGAAAGGCCTTTTCAAATCCTGAAGGGTGTTTCCTGAGCACTGAAGGTCTCTTTCTAGGGTCTATCTCTAAGGGTTTCCTGGTCTATTTTAACTTAAATGAGAAAGAGGCTCATATTCTATTATTAAACCTCATATTCTATTATTAAAGAAGTAGAGTAAATAGAAAGCCTGAATTTTTAAGAAGTGAATTAAAAGCCTGGTGGGTATAAGCATCCTAAAAACCACAATAAGAAAAAGTTGCATTTTAGGAAGATCTATTGTGGCCTGAAAAAAATGAGCAAGTCTCTTTTTTTAATTTAATTTTATTTATTTTATTTTATTAAGTCAATTTAAGGGGTGCCTGGGTGGCTCAGTCATTAAGCATCTGCCTTTGGCTCAGGTCATGATCTCAGGGTCCAGGGATCGAGCCCCAATTTGGGCTTCCTATTCATCGGGGAGTCTGCTTCTCCCTCTCCCACTCCCCCTGCTTGTGTTCCTGCTCTCGCTATCTCTCTCTCTGTCAAATAAATAAATAAAATCTTTAAAAAAATAAAAACTAAAGTCAATTTAATTAACATATACTATATTATTAGTATCAGAGGTAGAATTTAGTGATTCATCAACTTCATACAACACCAAGTGCTCATTATTTCAAGTGCCCTCCTTATTGCTCATCATCCCATTACCCCATCCCCGCACCCACCTCCCCTCCAGCAACTTTCAGTTTGTTTCCTATTTTAAGAGTCTCTTATGGTTTTCCTCCCTCTCTTTTCATCTTATTTTATTTTTCCTTTCCTTCCCCTATGCTCATCTGTTTTGTTTCTTAATTCCACATATGAGTGAAATCATATAGTATTTGTCTTTCTCTGACTACTTATTTCATTTACCATAATACCCTCTAGTTCTTCCCTGTTGCTGCAAATAGCAAGATTTCATTCCTTTTGATGGCTGAGTAATATTCCATTGTGTGTGTGTGTGTGTGTGTGTGTACCACATCTTCTTTATCCATTGGTCAGTTGATGGACATCTGGGTTTTTTCCATATTTTGGCTATTGTAGACATTGCTGCTATAAACATTGGCGTGCGTGTGTCCCTTCGAATCGCTATGTTTGTGTCCTTTGGATAAATACTTACTAGTGCAATTGCTGGGTCCCAGGGTAGCTCTATTTTTAACTTTTTGAAGAAACTCCATATTTTTTTTTTATTATGTTCAGTTGGCCAACATATAGTACATCATTAGTTTTTGATGTAGTGTTCATCAATTCATTAGTTGCATATAACACCCAGGGTTCAACCCAAAACATGTCCTCCTCAATACCCATCACCCTGTTACCCTATCCCTCCACTTCCTCCCTTCTGTAACTCTGTTTCCTGGAGTCCAGAGTCTCTCATGGTTTGACTCCCTCTCTGATTTCTTCCATACTGTTTTATACAATATTACATTAATTTTTCTCTTTATCATCCTAGGACACTTGCAGAAAGAACTTTTATACATAAAGTAGCATGCTTATCTTCATGACAAATTGAATATGAGGTGTGTTCCATAAGTATGTGGTGTGTGTAACAAACTTTCAAAAACTTAGTAGCATAAAAGAACAACCATTTTTGTTATGCTCATGGATTCTGTGGCATAGTAGGGGAGACTTCTCTTTGATTCATAATGTCTGGGACCTCAAATGCAGAGACACAAATGACTGGAAATTCAAACATTGGAGGGGAAAAATATTATCCAGCAGCTGCTTCACTCATATATGTAGTGTATGAGCAGGGATGATACAAAGGCTGGCCTCAGGTAGGACATTAAGTAGGAGTTCTCCATGTGGCTTGGTATTCCTCACAGCATGGAAACCTAGTTGGACATTTTACATAGTGGCTTAAATTTAAAGACTAAGTGTTCCAGTGTACAAAGCACTGAGCCTTTTGGGATCTTGACCCATAAGTCACATAGCATCCATGCCATCCTCTATTAGTTGAAGCACTCAAAGGCCACCCAGTTTCAAGGAGAGGGAACATAAACTCTACCTCTTTGGGGGAATAATGTCAAAGCATGTATAGTGAATTTTTACAACCACCACAAGTTTGGAAAAGAGCTGCATGTTTCTCTGGTGGAAATGTTAAATGAAGGGAAAACCCTGATATTTCACAATTTGGGATACTGTAGCTGATTGTGCATGGATTTTTGTCTAAGTTATCTAAATAAGTACTTGAAAAAAGGAGGCAGATTCAAGGAGGATAAAATTATAATCATCCCCTGATTTTGGTGATATCTGCTGCATTTCTGTATTTGATCATCTGATCCCCACAAGACATTTCTTATAGAACACAGAGACAAAAACTATATTATTTTGTGTTTTGGTCAAAAGATGTAAGAATGTTTGAAATTTTAAGATTTTTTGTTTGTTTTTTACTTTGAGACTACCATAGTTCAAACCAATCTCTGTGAGCAGATTAATATTGGTCATCCATGTCCAGTAAGATCTCCTTGTAGCCTATACTTTATTCTTGGTGTACTGTGTGACTTTTTTTTTTTTTAAGTTTGTATTATTTTAATATAGTTGACATACAATGTTATATTAGTTTCAAGTGTACAAGATAGTGATTCAATAATTCTGTACATTACACAAAGCTCACCATGATAAGTGTAGTTACAATCTTTTATCATACAATTTTATTACATTTACATAATTGACTATATTTCCTATAGTATTTTCTATCCCTGTGCCTTATTTATTTTATAACCAGAAGTTTGTACCTCTTAATCCCCTTTACCTATTTCACCCATCCTACCACTTCCCTTCTTCTCTGGCAACCACCAGTTATTCTATGTATTTATGAGTCTATTTCTGTGGGACTTTTGTGATTATGCCCACTTGCCATCACTTTGCTGGGACAACTTCCTTTCTGTTGACATGAAAGCTTCTGAATTCATTGACTTCATTCTGTAACTTTTGTTTTGTAATTTCTACAAATGATGGTTCTAAAATACATGACCATTCATTTTTACTGATCACTTGTTCCCATGGCTTGAAATAAATTTTGGACTAAGTTTGATTTAATGAAAGATAACCTATTTGTTGACCAGAGTTTCAAGGAGAATGAAGTGGGGTGGGGAAATAAATCTTTCCATTTGAGGCTCCATATTGACAGTGTGTGAGATAAAAGCCTACAACAAAAACACTACATGAAGGCCATAGTTCTAGTAGCCTGAGTCCCTGAGAGACTATGTGGAGGAGAGACACCTACTAACCTATGTGATATGTGTAGCATCAGTACATGACAAACTGATGCTGTCTTAAATCACAGATACTTTGGATTAAGTTTGTTATCACAATATAGCATAGTCTAACCTAATGTAGCAATCAGAGAATCAGCATGCTACAATAACATTAAAACTAAAACATGTGGTATTAGCTTAGCAGTTAGAAACTGATATTTGAGACTAGAAAGATGATCATCTATCTTTGATGGTGACAAAATATAGAGTTACTCAGCTGTCCTCACTAAGTTGTGAGGTAAACCACATGCTTCCTGAGCCAGCAGCTTGAAGGAAAGACTTTGAGAAATAGAATCTTAGTTCTGAAGTTGGCAGCTATTGCCTATAGTTAGTAAAATACCATAAGAAAGAGATCAGGTAAGAGCAGGCCGATTTGAAAGAAGGAAAAAATGTGGGGACAGAAATGAGATTTTAAATTATTTTTTAAAGAAAATGGTCAAGGGGCGCCTGGGTAGCTCAGTCGTTGAGCGTCTGCCTTCAGCTCAGGTCATGATCCCAGAGTCCTGGGATCAAGCCCTGCATCGGGCTCCCTGCTCCACAGGAAGCCTGCTTCTCCCTCTCTCACTCCCCCTGCTTGTGTTCCCTCTCTCGCTGTGTCTCTCACTGTCAAATAAATAAAATCTTTAAAAAAATAAAAGAAAAAATAAAGAAAATGGTCAATAAAATCCACTGAGTGTTTAACATACCTCACCAAAAATGTAAAAAAAAGTTGTGGTTTTCCTCCTTTGTGTTCCTAATAGATTAAATATACCTCTTCCCTCCCTTTTATGTTGGAAGAGAAAGCCCTGGAGATGAGAACACAAAGAAACAGTCAATTGGCAAATTCTCAAAAGTTATTCTGGGTATAGATCCTGGTACAAGGACCTGATTAGTAGCACATAAGTGAGAATTTTACTGAGTGTTTAAGATAGTTAAGCATTATGTCTCTTCAAGAATGAAAACAACCATTAAGTACAATTATTTTCCAAAATAGTTTGTTGGTTTCTTATGAAGTTAGACATACACTTACTATAGGAATTGGCAAACCAAGTCCCAGCTATATATTCAGTAGAAATGAAAATATATCTGCAGAAAGACTTGTTCAAAAATATGCATGGCATTATTCTTTATATTAGCCCCAGTCCAGGCACAACCTAAATGTCCTTCAACAGGCAAATAGATAAACACATGGTGATGTTTTTATAAAACAGAGTACTGCTCCATGATAAAAAGGAAATGCTACTGATGTATGCCACAACATAGATAGTAGTGATTCCACTTGTGTAAAACTGTAGAAAAGACAAACTCAAACTAGTGATAGAAAGACAGGAAGTCATAGAGCCCAGTGAAACAACTGAGAAGGTCTCACTCTTATATAAAGTTTTAGATAGGCTGAGGAAGAAAAAAGGTAATAGTGAATTGAACAAGGAGCACTCCCACCCCCAGGAGGACATCTCCTCATGGTTCTGTTCAGGATCTTTACTCAGATTTTGTCCTCTTCTGAGATCACTGCATGGAAAAATATATTTTTAATTTCCTACCAGCTCCTCTATACCACCAATTGCCACATTGCCTCATATATATTTGTCACATTACACATTGCAAATGCCACGCACACAGGCCCCTGAGAACACCTGTTTCTAAAGGGCTGTTTTCCTGGGATACACACACACACACACACACAGAAAACTATATATATATATATATATATATATATATATATATATATATATATGCAAAGAAAGGAGCATCCCAACCAGCAGTACAATCGCTCTGATATCATACATATATACATATATGATGTGTATATGTGATATATATATACTTAAATAAATAAAAGTATATATTTATACTTAAATATATACCTAAATACATAACATTATATATTTACTATATATGTATGCATTACTTATTATGTATTTATATATTATTTATTATATATTATATTATATATACTTTAAATATATCTATTTATTAATATAATATAATAAGCATCCTATAATAATAGAATAGAATGCAAATATATTGTGATGTATATTATGTTAATAATTACATATTATTACTTATTATATATATTTATATATAGGAAATTACCTTACATAGCCCACTTATGCTCATGTCACATCTGGGGAATTGAAGTTTGAGTTCTGTACTCTGGTACTGGCTCTTGATGGCCAATTTTATATATTTTTAAACACCTTCCTTGAGATATAATTTACATACCATATAATTCACCCATTTAAAACATATAATACCATTGTTTTTAGTATAGTCAGAGGTATGTGCAATGACTACAATAGTCAATTTTAAAACATTTTCATCACAAAATCACTGTCTGTTTTAGGTATCAGCCTCAACCCTAAGCAAGCCCTAGTCTATATTCTCTATCTACAGATTTGCCTATTCTGGAAAATTCATACTAATTAAGTCATATAATACATGGTGTTTTGTGATGGACTTCTTTCACTTAACATGTGATGCTTTTGAGGTTTTTCCCTGTTGCAGCATGTATCACTCCATTACTTTTTATGGCCAAATAGTATTCCATTGTTTGTATATACCACATTCTGTTGATCCCATTATGTTAACTTTGAATGGACAGGGTGCTTCAGTCCTATGTGTACTTATAGAGGACCTAGAAGAGCGAGAATACTTCAAGAACTGTAAAGGAAATTATGTCTAAACTATCACTACCAAGGGACGCCTGGGTGGTTCAGTCAGTTAAGCGTCTGCCTTCAACTCAGTTCATGATCCCAGGGTCCTGGGATCCAGTCCAGCATTGGGCTCCCTGATCAGTGGAGAGTCTGCTTCTCCTCTGCCTGCTGCTCCCCCTGCTTGTGCGTGCTCTCTCTGTCTCTGACAAACAAATAAACAAAATCTTTAAAAAGATCAAAATAAAAAAGATAAACTATCACTACCCAGAGCAAATTAATATGATTTATATTCCCTGCTACCCGTACTTCTCATTTTAGGCTTCTACAAAGCTATACAAATTAAAGACGGATTGCTTGGAATATGTTGGGCAATACAACAAGAAATAAGACAAAATATTAAAATTAGGGTTAATAAGAGAGGTTGTTCTTGAGTTGATAAAACCTTGGCATGTTGGAGTAACAAGAAACAGTGTCACCCTCTTCACTTGGAGGGGTCTTTTCAGATTCCAGATTCTGTGCCATGTTCATAGTGGGCAGCAGGTGCCCTCAATATTACCTCTGGTAGGTTGAAGAGAATTGAGAGGATGATAGGATCTTTGTTTTTAGCCATGAAGCCAGAGTGTGGTGGACTTACTTCCCTGTCATAAACAACCAGATAACTGGAAAAAAATGTGAAACGATTGTTTTTAAACATTGGAAGCAGGGAGATTACAACTTGATCCTACAGAGGAAAACAAACAAACAAACAAACATTTGATCCACTCTGTGCCTGGAGGCACTTTCCAACTGCAGAGAAGAGAGAAAGGGGCATTCCAACCAGCAGTACAATCACTCTGATAAGAGGGGGCAGAGGTCAGCACTCATAGGGGTGAGATGGCTGGGATTTATGGCATACAGTAACAAAAGAAAGAAAAATATTCAGGGAAAAAGGTCCAGAAATCTGCATAATGGTCCCATTAAGTCTTTTGCTGATCTGTGAATATGTGGGCAAAGAACAACAACCATACACTGTAACCTGAAAAACTCCTAAACATCATGCAGAGCTGGAGAACATTCCAGTACAGGCCAGGCAGATTGGAATGACTTCATTTAATGAAAAGACATTCAGGGGAAGCCCAAAAAAGACCACTCATTAATAATTGGATCAAACTCATTAATAATAGGATCAAACTCTACCTAGACTGAAAGTAACTCCAGATCTGCCCTAAAAATACCTTAAATAATCTTCAAAATGATTGAGATGATTTACAAATTACTTAGTTTCCTGTCAGAATAAAGCCCAACAGAATCCAGATAACAACACTGTAACATTCACAGTATTCAGTATTCACTGAATATTATTAAATATGCTAAGAAGCAGGAAAATGTGACCAAAAACTAGGAGAAAAATGTATCAGTCAAAATAGACTGAAAAACAATGGGATTAGCACATAAGCATTTTTAAATGGATATATAAATGCTATTAATAATTTTTTATACACAGATGATATGATAGCATTTATATTCCTAAGGAATCTACGAAATATCCACTAGAATTAGCAGTAAATTTAGTAAGGTGCAGTGCACAAGGTCAAAATAGAAAACTTAATTGTATCTCTTATTTACTACTAGCAAGCAATTTGAAAATAAAATTTTAGAAACAATACCACTTATAATAGCAGAAAAAAAAGCACATGGAATCAAGATATATTTTTAAAAAATATTCGCAAGATTTTGGCACTGAAAGCTATAAAACATTGCCATGAGAATTTAAAGAATCTAAATAAATGGAAACATATAGCAGGTTCATGGACAGAAAGACTCAATATTGTTAAAATATGAAGTTCTCTTCAAGAGGATATGTACTTAAACATAAACCAAATCAAAATAACAGCAGGATTATTTAAAGTTTGTATTAAATTCCAATTAGTTAGCATACAGATTCACGTGTACAATATAGTGATTCAACACTTCAATACCTGGTGCTCATCACAAATGCACTCCTTAATCCCCATCACCTATTTAACCCATCCCTCCACCCCTTCCATTCTGGTAACCACCAGTTTGTTCACTATGGTTAAAAGTCTGTTTCTTGGTTTGCCTCTCTCTCTCCCTTTTTTCCCTTTGCTATTATGAGATATCACTATAATTAGTCGTAAAAAAAAGTTGTAAAAAAGTGAAATCTTGCCATTTGCAACAACATGGATGGACTTAGAGATTATGCTAAGTGAAATAAATCAGTCAGAGAAAGACAAATACCATCTGATTCCACACATACGTGGAATTTAAGAAACAAAACAAATGAACAGCAGGCTTTTTGCAGAAAATAACAGTCTGATTTTAAAATTTGTTTGGAAATGCAAAGAAACTAGAGTAGCCACAACAATTTGGGGAAAAAATAAAAGTTGGAGGATTCACACTGATTTCAAGTTACTATAGAGCTAACTGATCAAGAAAGTGTGTATTTAAGGATAAACGTATAACTCAATGGGATAGTTCGGGGAGTTGAAACATAGATTCAACTATGGAGTGCTGAGAGTACTGGGTACAAGCATACAATTGATCATATAATGTATAGAATTTTTATATTGGGCTTTTCAGCAGAAATATGTTACCAAGGCCTGCAAGTATGTGCTTTGCTCCTGGGAATAAAGTTCTTATTAGGTACATAGGGAGGGGGGCAAAATGAGAGGCAACAGACCAGTTGGGAAGGATCTTTTAGGATCAAGTGAATCTTTATGTAGTAGTATGAGCACCTTCCTAGCATCTGTATCTCTCTGATAGAAGCCATACTGAGCAGTTAGAAGAGAAATTAATGATAGATACAGAGGAGTTCCATTACTGTTTTTCCTTCCTGCCTATTCTTCCATCCAAATTGATTATAATCACTTGTATTTTTCTTATCTAAAAGCACAAGCTTAGATTTATTATTATTTCACTTATGTAGCCCACTTTGCACACTAATTATCTGTACAGATTTAAATATATAGTATTGTTATTTTATTGGGTTATGGGGTACATTATTTTATTGAGGTGCAGACTTTGTTTTTCCTAGAATTCACCTCAGTATTTTTGTGGCTTAATAAGTGGAGAAAAAAGAGCCTGGAATTTGGCAAAGAGTAAGTTAAGACCTCGGAGGTGAGTAATGGCTTCATAAAAATGGAATTAAGAAAACAGATGTATCTTAGAAAGCTTTGCCCAGATCTGAGAAATGTGAGCAGTGCTCTCTGTCAGCTGCTTTTCTGCTGGTTTATGTTCTGACACTGTAGGGACTAAGGATTCTGTGGAAACTGTCTTGCTTCATAACCAGCCACTCTGGCTACATGAAACTCTGAGGTGTTAGGGTTGGACATAGGTATCAGGGGATCCTGAAGTAGATAGTGAGTGATCAGTTTATGATATAAGATGTTAACTGAGATGAAACCTGGAGTTTCACATGATTTTTAGGATAATCTTGGTGGCAGGAAAATATAATTACATTTCTTTGAACTGTGTGCTCTCCCAGCTATATTTCACTATTTCAGACTTCTAGTCCTAGATACTATTGATTAATAAGATCCTCAAATCCTAATTCATAATTTGTTATAAGAAATTAGAGTATATTTGAAGTTGGATTTGTGGGAAGTCATTACTATATGGCTTAAAGAGATGTCGGGGCTGAAGGGTTCCTATATGTCCCAGGATGTTTCTGGAGTCTGCACAAAATACCAGTTGTTGTTTAAGGACTTTCATGGTAACCACTATGGGACCACTACTATCCCTTCATAGCACAGAACCAACCTGGCTCACTGATCCTCAGTCTCTGCCTTTCTAGTCATTCCTTGAACAAATAAGAGCATGGCTTCACATCCAGCTTCTGCCCTCTTACCTTCCTTATGTGCTAATTGGACATAGAGGGTACCCCTGCTGGATGACATCCTTAGGGAAGATGCCAGTTGAATGGAAAGCACATTGCACATTATGATGAAAGAGAAGGGGAATGACACAAAGAAAGAGCATAAGGTATTGTGGAAAAAAATTCTTACTAAATAAAATGCAAAAAAAAAAAAGTTTTCCACAATTTAAGCCTTGAATAGAATTGATGCTGCATTTTCCTGAGGGGTGAGATCAGCACTTGGAGAGTGTAGATGCTTTATGAAGGCTAAATGGAAAGAACAGCAATCTCTAAGGGAAAAAAAATTACGAACTGTGTTTCCTGTCTGTTTCTTTCCTCATTCCAGGTCCCCAGCTCCCTGAAGAGTATTCTGCAAAGCTAGGAATATCTTTAGGAGATGTGCTGTATCATTTTGTTTATAAAAACAAAGAAGAAAAGTTTATGTTCTTTACAAAGGCGGGCAGTCATGTGAAACTGAGGTTTTATTCCTCAGACCACAGGGGTGAAAGAGAAGGTATGAGTGGACAGGGTGAGCAGGCAATCCTCTGTGTGGGAGCACTGTCTTTGGAGCCCACACCTTTTTTTTTTTTTTTTTTTTTTGGCCCTCTCCAGGTTATTCATTTCTGCTATGTCCTTCTTTTAGATGGGTGCATGGGGAGGAACTATGTTGGTTTTCTAAGCCTTTGTGCCTCCCTACCACCTTCCTCTTCCTTCTCCCCATACTCCACACCAAAACTCATGGTATCTGAAATGCAATTTTCTGGTATCTCCATGTAGTGGGAGGCCCTGAGATGTATTCACAGAAATGTTCCTGTTCTGTCTTCCCTAAATGTATTTAACTCTGTTTAGAGATTTGGAGAAGTCCATATACTTTTCCTAGTGTGTTTCAAGTAAAGCAACATGAGGGGTGCCTGGGTGGCTCAGTCAGTTAAGTGTCTGACTCTTTATCTCAGCTCAGGTCTTGATCTCAGGGTTGTGAATTCAAAACCTCCATTGGTCTCCATGCTGGTCATAGAACATACTTAACAAACAAACAAAAAAACTAACTCGAGGTTATGCTTCAGGCCATGGCCAAATATCTCCTATTGGAACAAACCTCCTGCAGATAACAAAAACCAAATAAATATATTTGGTTTCAAGTATTTAAATATAAACATCCATATATATTTTAATTATTTCATATGAACTGTATATTATTATATTAATGCAAATATTATTACTATTTTATTAATAATATACTATTATTCTAATATTGCATTATAATGTTAAAATACTTTAGGTACATTCTTTAAAATTTATAATACAAATATTTTTTTTTCCTTTTTTAATGGTGTTCTCTTTTTTGTTTTGTGTCAAGTTTTTATTTAAATTCTAATTAGTTAACATATAGTGTTATATTGGTTTCAGGAGTAGAATTTAGTGATTCAACACTTCCATACATCACCCAGTGCTCATCACAAGTGCCCTCCTTAATACACATCACCCATTTAGCTCATACCCTGCCCACCCCCCTCCAGCAACACTCAGCTTGTTCTCTGTCACTGAGACAAATAATTTTACGTAGAAATATAAGATAAAATGTAAAAACAACTCTTTGAAATCACTGGAGAGCAATCAAAAGCAGGCAGATACTGGAGGGGATTTGACACTTGGTTATGGGGGTATGCTGGTAGATAAGTTCCCCATTGTTTTATGGTTTTTAGCCTGAGGGAAGTTCAAGTCCCTTCCCATGAAGGCAAGCTAAAAATCCAAAGGAAAAACCAAACCAGCAGTTTTACTGGCATGAAAAATTAGAGGATAGAGTTTAGGGCAGTCATATAAGCTAGAAAATGAAGAGGAGGTTTCAGAAAGAAGACAGTCAGAGAGAGGAGGGCTAAATCCTGCTCATACTCTCTGCACAATTCTCTGGATGATCCCTGAAATAGGCTCATAGTAAAGACTAAGCAATCCAGAGAAGACCTGAACCCAGACTCCAGTTCCCCCCCAGCAGCAGGAGAGATGGAGTTTGTGGTTACTGTTCCACCAAATTAACAGCCTGCCTTAAAAAGATACATATGTAGATGAACTATTCAGAAAAACACCACAATCAAGATTGTTTATAATGTATCATTCAAAATGTCTAGGACACAATCCAAAATTATTCAACATCTGAAGGAACAGGAAAATGTGATGCACACTCAAGAGCCAAGACAATAAACAGAAACCCAACAAACTGACTAAGGATATGATCTTTGGAATGGCCAGGATGCCGACTGTGGCAGTAATAACTAAAAGGCCTAATGATTTGCTTCAGACACCCTGAAAAACAAAGCATGGCCTCAGGTAGGAAGGTTTGGGTGAAGTGTGAGCTTTGCTGCTGTCAGCCCCACTTCTCATTCAAAGCTCTTGATCTACAGAAGCTTTACCCATCTGGGATCTGTGATAGTATGCATAAGACAGAGTACTGCACAGAGTGGTTAGGTAGAAACCAGAATGTTTTAAACTGAGGTTGTCTCAAAAAATTAGTGCCCTATCCTGTACCTGGTGACAAAGAGGAGGAGGGGTGTATGGTCGGTGGTGGGCAGGTTGAAGGAAAAAAGGAAGGGAGCTCTTTATGCTAGAGATCTTGGTCAAGCATGTATTTTCTTGATCCAACATTGAGGATCTTACACACACCTAGACACCACCCTGATGTCTGGAGGAGGAGGAGTTGAGCATGATGAAGCATATGCCTCTGCGTGTATGTATCTGTGTGTGTGTGTGTCTTTGCTGGCCCATCCATCTGCCTCAACTCAGGGACCCTAAGTTTCTTGTTTGTCTGTTTCTTGGTTTGTTTTTTGTTGGTGCATTTGGTTTTAGTTTTATTTTAAGGAAACTACCAAAACATGCATGCTGTAAGTGTAACTTTAATAATCTTTCCCAAGGTGAACACACCTATGTATCCAGCACCCAGATCTAGATAAACAACATTACCAGCATCTCAGAGGCTTCTGTAATCTCTATCATCCCTCCCCCTATCATGTCACTGTCCTTCCATAAAGTGTTTTTAATGTGCCACCAGCAGAGAAAGACAGAGAGGATTCTCCCCCTTGACATTCAGTAGGTACCCAGACCATGCAAACCTGAAAGGGATACTGTAGTCACAAAGGGTTAAAAAAAAAATGGACCCTGATAATCATGGAAAGTAAGCACAGTTGTCTCTTTCATTAGAGTGCTTAAAAGACGGATGATGAGATGATTCTGGAAGGCCGAATTAACTGAACAGCAAAACAAACAAAAATCCGGTATCTGCACCTGATCACCTCCATTCCTCTCTGACCAGAGGCCCAAATTAGAGGGGCATGGACAGGGATGGGGGTTGGAGGGACTGCTGGCGGGTGTCAAACTCAGTCTGGTATAATCCAGAAGGTTCTAATTGCATCTCTCTGAGGAAATCTGGCTTTCAAAGCCATTTTCCTGCCGTCTCCCCACCCCTTTAATAAAGCTCACGTCAGGATTCAAGAAAAAGTGTTGCCAAGGGGAGCAGAGGGTATCCACCCCCACCCTCTGAGCAGGGAGCGGTCCTGCTGGAGCCTGCGCAGTTGCCTTGGTGCAATGCAGGGGTATCCTCTGCGCCTGCGCCAGTTCTGGCGGGGGAGGGAGCAGAGGGGGCTCCAGAGGTGGAGTGTTGGTGTTTTCAACCCTGCCTGCCTCCTACCCCTCCCCTGAGCTCATGGTAGCTAATTCATTTTCTGTTCTTACCATCAAAGACAAAGTGTGGCTCCTGCTAATTACCCTCAGTATGCCCAAGAGAAGTCTGCCTGCGTATAACTGAATTTGGGTTTTCACATGGGCTAAGTGGAGCCCTGATGTGGGCTTTGAGGAGAACTCAGCAGAGGTTTACCAGTAAGAAAAGAAAAAGAAGCTGGGGTTTGACAAAGGGTGAATGATGAACTCAGACGGGAATAGGATTTTATACAGAAGAGGTGTTTGTTTGTTTGTTTGTTTGTTTGTTTTTAATCAAAGCCATGAAAAATGCAGGGAAAAGAGACTGAAAACGTCCTATCTGGAAGACTAGGAGTGTGTTAAGAGGGTAAAGGCTTCTGGGTGGTTAGGGGCTGCTGCATCGTCAAGTCTCCAAGGCAGTGACTCATGTCCCTTAGATTTAACAACATGAAGGTCAGCAGAACCTTAGTAAGAGTCCTTGGGTGGAGAGATAAGAACCGAAACCTCTGGAAAGTGAATGCTCTGTGACCATATAAGGGGGACCCCCTTCTCTCTGCCTATCCTGCCTTCCTTCTGAGAGGCTCCAGAACATCATTTCCACAACAGATTCCTGGTAAGAAACTTACTAACCGCAAGCGAACATTCTCCTGCTAACTACCCCCAGTCCTGAGGGAGCACATTGGAGACCTCTGATATATTTTGGTGGCTTTAAAGACATACCATACCAGCTCTTTTCTTGCCATGGAAAGGGCTGGGCTTCATGGATGGAGAGGTCCAGCTGGAAGCCTAAATAGCAGCAAGTCCCTACGGTAGATATCTCCATGTTTGGGTGGCACTGGAGGGGTGGGAGAACCATGGACAGCTTATTATAGAGTAACCCTCAAACTCATATTTTAAAAGTATTTGGCCAAGGTTTATTTTGGTGAGCGTGAGCATAAAACTGTTCTATATTAAAAAATGCATCTACGTGTCTACTGTTGAATATGAAGAATGTATTATAAGCTCTGAAAATTCTGTAACACTTCAATTGATTAGAAATATTTATTTCACAAATGTTCTAATATACTTAAACTTCCTGCAAATAAAAGTGACATTTTTTAAAAATTTATCTGTCATTCTTAATCTCCTCCATTCTTGATCTCTAATTTAATTTCTTAAATTTTTAAAGATTTTTTTTTTAAATAAAACTTCCTTACAATCACACAAAATAACAAAACATTTGGAAAATAAAATGATTTGCCTGTTCTCATTTGACATTGTTTGCTTCCAGAATTTCACCTTCCTTGTGACCCTGATCTCTGGCAAATGTCCAGTGGTTTGGTGACACTGTTGTCGAATAGCAACATGGATATACAAATTGCCCATAAACGTGTTTCATTCTATTACATGTGGCTGTGATTTGAATTTTCATATAATTCACCGGGGTTTTTTAATTGCCTTTGAGTATGTTTCTGTGTACACTTGAACACAAATTTAAACTGTTTTCCTAACTCATCATTCATATTTTTAGTTTCTTCAGAAGTAATCAGTTAGAAAAACTCTAAATTGAGATTTTTGCAGGTACGAACAGTCAGAAGTTCCCACCAAAAAAAATGTTTACAACAGATTTTTTCCATCGAGTAAAAACAGCTAAATTCAAAATCATTACAATTGGAGGGAATATTTTTCAAATTGATCATTCTTGTCATTTAAAGTCTATTATTTCAAGTGTCTTTTTTTTTTTGTTTATTTAGTTTTTTGTTTTGTTTTGTTTCTAGAGGAAGGCTTTTTGGTTTTTGTTTTTACTCCTTTCTAAATTTATTTATTTTTATTTTATTTTATTTTATTTTATTTTATTTTATTTTTCATTTTATTTTATTATGTTATGTTCCTCACCATACAGTACTTCACTGGTTTTTGATGTAGTGTTCCCAGTGATGGGTATTAAGGAGGGCACGTATTGCAATGAGCACTGGGGGTTATACGCAAAAAATACAAAAATAAAAAAATTGCTGCTTTAATATAATCTTTTTTAATTTTTTATTGTTATGTTAATCACCATACATTACATCATTAGTTTTTGATGCAGTGTTCCATGATTCATTGTTTGTGCGTAACACCCAGTGCTCCATGCAGAACGTGCCCTCTTTAATACCCAACACCAGGTTAACCCATCCCCCCACCCCCTCCCCTCTAGAACCCTCAGTTTGTTTTTCAGAGTCCATCGTCTCTCATGGTTCGTCTCCCCCTCTGATTTCCCCCCCTTCATTCTTCCCCTCCTGCTTTAACATGATCTCCATTCTCACTTGAGGTATCTATTAGGACGGTCTTTACCAATCAGATTACAGCGCCACCTGGCATTCAAAACTGGGAGTCCTGAGCAAGAAGCAAACTGCTTCAAAAAATCCCCAAGAATTGCGGGGAAATATGGTGTCGAATTGAGGGGAGGGGTAAGAAAAGACTCAGAAAAGGTGCAGGGGGCTGAGAATATAGTGATGAAGGAGGTCAGTGGAGCAAAAACTTGGATATAATAAAAATAATTCATAGTTACTGCAAACATTCGAACGTTCTAGGGTGTATAAATATATTAATGAGTCCTATGCCAAATTTCCCTGTCATTTAACTTAATAGATACAATCACTGTTACAAACTGACCAGCATCTACAAAGGGGCTGATGCCTATACAAATATACTCGAAAATGCCTACATATATACACATGTTGTTTTTAATTATTTTTGGAATTGCTATTTTACAAATATCAGACAAATTTTCCATATCACCATATATAGATCTCTCATTTTTTTTTTTGGTCAGATGTATGATTTCTAGTATCATATGCACCTTCATTTTTTTGTGAGCCACCTATTTATAGATAATAAGATCATCTCTAATTTTTCCACTATCACAAACAATGCTGCAGTGGACATTTTTATTCCTCCTCTTCTTTTTTTTTTTTTTTTAAGTCTATTTACAGAAAAAAATAAAATAGTTCTAAGTGTAGGCACATTTCTTATCTTGCAAGATATTAAAAAATACTTGCCCCAGAAGAGACTTTTCTGAGGTCACATGAACAGAACAGAGGCTCCAAGGTAGCCGTGCCCGATCTCAAAAAGGGAATGGTAACTCCTGCCAGTCTCCTTGCTCATTCTAGGCAGCTAATCCCTCGAAGCCCTCCTTGGCTATGGGACAGGGGTGGAGTTCTGAGGACAGACTATGTGATTCAGACAAGTAGAGACTGAAATATTCAAACTGAGGCCACTAATTGTGAAATTGAAGCCTTCCAGGGAAAACAAGTTTCATGCCCAAATGTGTACACATTTTGTTCTAGGGAAGCAAGCTTGGCGAGCAACATGTGGATCAGTTTATTGAGGCAGGACGAGGACAGAAGCAGTAAGAGTGCATCTCTCTATTCTGGAGCTTTCTGGTGCCTGTACATTCTTGCTTCCTTACAATATCCTCATTGTGCTGACATTATCCTTTTGCTCAAAACTTAAAAGAGGATTTGGGAAGACTGTTTATGAGCCTAATAATTTTGTTATGTCCCTTTTTTCTCTTGCTATTTATTTCTCCCACTAACCTCATGGTTCCTAAACTATCATTTCATTCTGTGTCTTGCTCATAAGACCTAAATGCTCATTCATTCATTTATTTATTTACTAAATATTTATTGAACACCTACTATATATTGAACACTGTCCTAGGGCCTTGAAATACATCAGTGTAAAAAAAACAAAGCTCCCTGCTCTAGTGAAGTTTACAATTATAATTTACATATTTATATAGCATGCACAGTAAATTATATAGGGGGTAAGAAGGTAATGAGTACCTTGGGCAAAAAGACAAATGTATCAAAGTAAGATTAATAGAGAGTGCTTGGTTGAGAAGTGCAAGTTTCAAAAGTGAATAGGGTGGTTGGGAAAGGATTCAGATAAGGTGAATTTGGAGGAGAGATTTGAAGGAAGTGAAAGAGTTAATCAAGCAGGAGCAGAGTGGCGGTTGTTCTAAGAAGAAAGCAAAAGACCTCCAAGAGAGCTCATTTGTCAGGGGAATGGAAAGGGGGGGAGTGTGGCTGGAGTGCAGCTGAAGTCAGAAGGGTCATTCATAGCCATTCATAGTGTTTAGGACACTCTGCCTTCCACTGAGTGCAGTAAGCAGCCATTGCAAGGGTTTGAACAGAGGCTGTACAAGTCTGAGTCATCCTGCTGTATTGATGATTATGGGCTGGAGGAAGGGAACAAGAAGAAGCAGGAAGACATGTTCAGGACTATACAGTCACCCAAGTGAGACACGTCAGGACTCTAACCAGGTTTCACCTACACGTCATGTTGTCATGTTATTTTCTACCTACTATCCAGTCTGACAGAACTGTGAGGTTATGTAAGTCCCTGATAGAAGGTGAAGGGATAATGTGTTCAGGCTATCTTTAATGTCTTAGTATGAAAAAAATGCTGTACCTTAGGAAGTGTTGAACTAATATTAGAAATAAAAACTTTTCTGTGCTATCCCAGATTTCTGCTGCCCAAAGAAGTCTTGTCTATATAGGGCTCTATCTTGGGGCGGGATGCTGATGGTTTGTAATATTGGCCAGTATGAAACCATAATGTTTAAACATGAGTCTGTTGGGGAAATGTGGTTCTTAGTCTGAGAACAAAGGCATAGTGAAGGGCAGGTTGTGACTTTGGGGGCAGATGTGGGGGAGGGGTCAGCAGGGGGACATGCTCTCTCCACCTCTCCCTTTCCTGCTTTAGATCTCTGGTTCCAAATGGACTCCTCCCCTTTACAGAACTGCAAAGTTACTAGGCCCTCTTCTCTGCTACTATCCTCACTTCCTGTACTTGTGCAATAGAATTTGGAAGAAGCTCTGCACCTCATTCATATAGGTGTGTAGAGTTTAAAAAACTGGTAACAAGGATAGCCTATGATTTAGGAAGAAGAAAAAACACAAAGGTTAGTTGTGGACTTCCGAACATGCCATCTGAAGGCTGCAAGGGTGAAGAGTTTTGAAGAAATCAGAGTGAATTGAGAATCTCTGTGTAAGAGACCCCTGATTTCCAGAAATCTGAGATCATCTGACCCCAGCCCACAGTTAGCTCACTTCCCCATTCTGAACTGTATCGGACTGGGGACAGGGAGTGGCGTCTAGGTTATGTCGCAGTACACAAAATGTTGATGTCGCATTTGTATTTGGAAAACAGTCTCCTAAAACCACCATTCTGCAGCACTCCATCCCTTAGGCCAAGGCTAGTGTCAATCACCTGGAAGAGGAGGTGGGAGGAGATGGGGTGGAGACCAGCTCACAGCCCTGAAAGGGAGGGAGCTCCTGGCGCTTGCGCACTTTTTTCACTGCACTGCAGGGGTCGGCTTCACGCAGGAAGGGGGTTTCCTTGCGCATGCACACTCTTGATCCACTGCGGAGCCGACTGCACGAGGGGAGGAGGCTTCAGGGCGCATGTGCACTCTTTTTACAGCACTGCGGAGCCTGCTTTGCGGCTGCGCCAGTTTGGCACCTTCCAGAAAGCTCGAGGGCTGGGCGGGGGAGTTAGTGAGGGGTGTTGGCCTGTCATTCTCTCCTGCTCCTCCCTTTGCTGGAGCTTGCAGCCCCCAAGTGTTCGTTTTGTGACATGTTACTGCATCAACAGACCACAACCGAACTGTACAAGGATTGCCCCTTTCTGTTCTCTAACATCTAACTGGGGTATTGGGAATTGGAAATGAACTATGCAGGCCACCAGAGTAGGATTAGAGCCAAGTAACAAACCCTCATTCTGGAAAGAGAACAGCTGCATGAAGACAATTTGGGCAGTTTGACAGACTGGAGGTGAGCAGGCCCAAAGAAGTCTCACCTCAGCAACTGAGTCTCGCTCCTTATCCGCCTCTCTCCCTGGGGCTATATTTCCAGAATCCATGGATGGTTGAATAATGAATGATTCTCAAAGTGTGCTTTCCATACCACCAGCAGCAGCACCTCAAACTTGTTAGAAATGCAGATTCTCAGCTGGACCCAGTCCCATCAAGCTGAAAATGGGAGTGGGCCCACCAATGTTTAAAGAAATCCTCCGAGTGGTCCTGATACATGTCCCATGCTAGAAACTGGGATAGAGTGCTGAGAGACTGTGGTGGAAAGAGCCCAAGGAAAACTAGGAATTTTTCACTGAGGATCAACTAGTTTCCAAGATCTGACTCTGAGGAGTTTCCCCTCCCTGCCAGCCAGAACTAAGTTGGTATCTGCCATTTCTGGGAGGGAATGGTGAGAGAGAGGAGAGGCAGGCTGTCAGCTCCTGAACTGCAATAGGTCTTACTGAAGGCTGTGTTTTACTGGTGCAATAGGGCACCCTCACTGTGCCCCATGTCCCTCATGGCTGTATCCTAAGTGGTAATTTGAGGGGAAGCTTTTAAGAGATGATGATTTTTTAAGGTTTCCCACTGTCTATTCTTCCTTCTAAGCTACTAATGGTTAATCACCTATTTTCTGGTCATTTAGCTGAGAAAAAGACTTAAATATGGCACTGTACATTTTGTCTCAGTTTTCCCACTAGATTCCTGTCCAAACTTCATGGAAGGAAGGGTGGAGGGGAGCCTGTGGCTGAATTTGGGAGTGGGAAATAAACGATAATGTGACCATGGGTGAGTTAAAAGTTTGAAGGGGTTTAAGGATGCCCTATATACTACATTTGAGTGAAAGCAGTGACTCAGAAAAATCAGATACAATTCGCAAACTGATACTCACATCTTTTGAATTCTCTTGTATGTAGGCAAGAATGTTTTTTTTTTTTTTTTTTTTTTTTCCCTAGTGGGTTTAACAGTTACTTCTGCTGTCTAGGAACTCTCTTGCCCACACCTGTGCCTGTGCAACCTGAGCTTATAATGGGCATATATATAAGTGAGAAGAAATGCAGAGGGGTTCAGAGGGGTCTTCTCAAACATGGAAATTATCTTCTGTTGTTTTTCTGCTTTGTTTTGTTTCAGTTGGCCATCCGTGCCTGTACCCTCAGGTTAGCATGATTTGGGGACAGACTCTTGTATGCCCATCAGGAGACAAGCAAACAGAAAGGATCAACATAATGAAGACATCCTCCTGGTTTGTATGGACCTTAAATCTGTGTTCCCTGAAGTTCTTACTTCCACTCACAACAGAGTCTTTTTGACCATAGGATGTTGTCCTGTCTCTAGTGAACACACGAACAGTGAGCCCAAGTCCCTTCTGCTTTCCAGCGTCTATACTGCTTTCCTCTTCCAATCATCCTTACTTCTTCCCTCAGCCCACAAAACTCTCTTTCCAGTCTGGTGGATGAAGCAGCTTAACTTTCCTCCCTGCTTTTGACTGAGGTATTTTTGCTTTACCATTAAATCCTCTCTCCCATGTAGGGTATGGGTTTTTGGAAACAGAAGCTGAGAAGACTTGAAGAATATTACAGATTTAAGCCCTGCTGAATCCCTCACTCATTTAACATGCAGAGATATGACTATCTCCTTGAATGGAGGAAATGAAGGGAAGATATGAGGAAGAATAAAATAAACTAGTATCCCAAAATATTTTCTGGCTATTGATAGGTTTTTGCAGTAATCCAAGCAAGAGATAAAGTTGCTTGAACTATCTTAGTGATGAAAAATACATAGATTTGAGTTATATATTTCAATGTAGGTAGATGGAATTCAGCAGAGGAGAGTGGGTGGAGTGAGTGAATCATCCAGAAATATGGAGGATAACCTAGGGTTTTGGCCTGAGGCACCAGCTTATTATAAGGATAACACCATTTACTGAGCTGTAGAACAATGGAATGGGAGTATGTTTCAGGAGGAAAAAGCGGAGTTCAACTTCTGACTTTTTATATATAGAAAAAATCTGTGAAAATTCAAGTGGATTTCAACTTAGCTGTAGAATATGGACATGTGGAGTCACAAGAAGTCTGGGCTGGAGATAAAAGCATGGAGTCACATACCTACAGAGAAAGCCAACCTAATGCCCAAACTTAGTGTCTTAAAAGAGTAATCATTTATTATTTAAATTAACTTCATTACTTGAGATTGTGAATGAGAAATAGTTTTATTTTCCAATTCACCATGTTCTGTTTACTTTTGTGTTTCTCCTAAATTTTGCTACCAAACAATTCATTGGTTAGCTTAGCTGTCTCTTTCGTTGCACTTTATCACACTTAACTAAGAGAAGCCAATTGACACTTGAGCCATTCTACCTGGAAATCATTTTTCCAAGGTACATAAAATCATTAGATAGATCATTGAATTTACCACTGGTAATATTTTTGCCTTTTTCTACCACTACATGCCATGGATCACCATTTTTCGAACCTGTGCTTACTGTTTCCTTGCCATTTTTCCAGCCTCAACGCACAAGAGGTTTGCTCTCCCTTTTTCAGTTTTCCTTAACAGTTTCTTCACCGTGTTTTCAGTTTGTACCTGCTGCTCCACTACAAATCTGGTGCTTTATATTTTTGTCACAGCACCACCACATCTCTAAGTGCCTATGTATTAATTAGCTTTGGTGCATATCAATCTAACTCTCAAATTTTGTGGCTTAAAACAACAGTATTTGTCATTTATAATGATTGCATGGGTCAGTTTTGTGGTTCTTCCGATCTGGGATGCCTCAGCTGAACCTGGATGGTCGAGCCCGGGATCACCTACACATGCAAAGTTTGGCTTGGTGGCAAGTTAGGTGAGAGGGATGATTTGGTAATATGTCTCTCATCATTAAGCAGGCTAGCCCAGCCTTCTTAATATAATTATGGCATTTTTAAGTGCATTAAGAGAAGGCAAGCCCCAATGTGCAAGTACATTTTCTGCATCTCTGGTTGTGTCACATTTGAGATGTTCTTGTTAGCAAAAGCAATACAGGTGGCCATCCCCCAAAGTTAGTGTGGCTAGGGACTACCCAATGACTTGGATGCAAGGAGTCAAATTGTTGCAGCAAATTTTGCACACATGGAAATGGATAATATGGAGGACCCACCACCATTGCTTAAGGATTACCACATTTTAAGGTCATGAACAGTGAAGAGGGAACCGATAAATGAGACTGAACTGTACTAGTCAGAGTGTTCTGTGAGCAATGAGGAGAATGCAGGTTCAGAAACAGAGGTTACTTAAAAAGGAGGGGGCTCATAAACACTTGAATGCAGATGAGAAATCAAAGAAAATGAACAGTGGGCATTGTCCACCAGTTTTAACAGCATTAGGATCCACAATGATGTTTGAAAGATTTGTTTTGATGGAGTGAGGGGAAAACCCATCCAGAATAGGACAGAGGCTTAGATGTGAATAGTATCTGTACAATTACCTATTGTACATTATAATACAGCTTTCCACAGCTGTGAAAGACAAATAATTTTTAAAATTCTAACTCAAAATCACTCTAAATATATTACCAACCACAGAATCTATTCATGATTCATGGCAGTCAGCGGGCACATGGTAATCTCCAATGCATTTCTATGGCTTTAAAAGACATGCCAGGCTCTATTCCTGTCCTGGCCAGAATCCTGGTGATGCAGTTGGTAGATGGATGGGTCCAGCTGGGAGCTCCAACATCAAGCACCTGAGGTAGATATCTATGTTTAGAGTGGGAAAACCATGAATAATATGATGACCCTTCAAAGCATTTTCTTCAGATTTTGTTCAAGATTGAGATATTAAAGGCAAAGAGGAAATTATGAATAAAAATAAAAAGTGCTCATTTCTTCCTTTCAGTTGAAAATCAGGGATTTATTATATTCTGAGGATACTCAATAACATTCTTACTATTTGGTGTTATCTTTCATTTGACAAATATTTCCTCAGTCATAGTGGAAATTAGCTGGCCATACTAGTTAATGACAGCAGTAACTTAATCTGTCATTCATTATTTCATTCCAGAATCTTGGCTAGTCCTTTTCTGGATAGTTATCATAGACATTATGCACAATATTGAAACTTAATACATTTGTACTTCTTTTTTTGGGGGGTAGACATCGGTATTTATTTGATTTTATTTTTGAATTTTTATTTCCAAACCATTTAAAAGTAAGTGAGATGAAGCATGTTCTTTCAAACCTAAAAAACTTTAGAATGCATTTCCAGTAATAACTGACATTCTCTTACCAATCATAGTTCAGGATATTTAGGATTGATTAAATGTTATTATCCACTCCAAAGTCTATGTTCAAATTTTGTCAATAGTCTCAATTATGTCCTTTACAATTATTATTTTGGGATTCAGCATTACATGTTGCATTTAATTTTCATGCATTTTTAGTTTATTTTTATCTAGAGTAATTCTTCAGTGTTTCTTTGTGATTCTTGACTTTTATGTTTTGAAGCATCCAAGTCAGTTATTTTGTAAAATACTTTTCTTAGTTTTTGTTTGTCTGATTTTACCCCATGGTTAGATTTATGTTATGCATTTTTAGCAAGAATGTTATTGAAATGATGTTGAGTCCTTCTCAAAGCATCAGTTCAGGAGGCATATAATGGTGATTTGTACTGATATTGATGATGCTAACTTTGATGACTCCTAATTCCTACTTTGTCATTCCTTATTCAGTTGTTATCCAGTATCCTTAATGTCAGAAAGAATTTTCCTTCACCTTCATTCATGCATTCATTCATGGTTTATATCAGTATGGACTCATGATTCTCATTTTACTCATTGGGTTCAAATCCATTTCTACCTTTATTTTTTTTAATTGTTTCAAATTTACAGAAAAAGTGTTAAACTATAAGAGATAGTAGAGAGAGTCCCTATATTCTTTTTATAAAAAAAGATTTTATCTATATTTGACAGTGAAATAGGGAACACAAGCAGGGGGAGTGTGAGAGGGAGAAGCAGGCTTCCCACCAAGCAGGGAGTGTGATGCAGGGCTCGATCCCAGGACCCTGGGATCATGACCCAAGCTGAAGGCAGATGCTTAACGACTGAGCCACCCAGGTGCCCCAGAAAGTGCCTATATTCTTATTCAAAGTTTCTACTGTAGTATGACACCCAGTTTCCTTATTTTTAACATTTTAAAATAAATTTTAAAGACTTTATTTTTTTTAAGATTTTTATTTATTTGTCAGAGAGAGAGAGCACCAGCAGGGGAAGTGGCAGGCAGAGGAAGAAGGAGGCTCCCCAATGAGCAGGGCACGCTTAACCGACTGAGCCACCCATGTGTCCCTAAAGACTTTATTTTTATTTATTTATTAGAAAGGGCAGTGAGGGAGAAGGACAAGCAGACTCTGCCCTTGGCATGGAGCCCAATTTAAGGCTCAAACTCACAACCCTGAGATCATGACCTGAGCTGAAATCAAGAGATGCTTAACTGACTGAGCCACCCAGGTACTCCTTTATTGTCAACGTTTTGCAGAAGTCCGATATGTTTCTTAAAATTAGTGAACCAATATCGATATATTCGTGTTAAATAAAAGTCATACTTTACTCAAGTTTCCTTAGTGTTCACCTAATGTGATTTATCTGTTTCTGGATTCCAGCCTGAATACTACATTACATTTCTTGTCATGTCTCCTGAGAATAGAAGAGGCTGTGACAGTTTCTCAGAATTTCTTGGTTATTGATGACTTTGACACATTTGAGGACCACTGGGCAAGTATTTTGTAGAATGTCCCTCGACTGGGATTTATTTGATGCTTTTCTCATGATTAAACTGGGTCTATGTATTTTGGGGAGGAGGATCACAGAGGAAAAGTGCTATTTTAATCACATTATATCAGTGGTACATTCTATCAAAATGACTTAGCTCTGTGAATATTGATCTTGAAATATCAATATCTGGCTGAGGTAGTATTTGTCGGGTTTCTCAAAAGCTACTCTTTATTTTTTTTTTTCTTGGAAGCAAGCCAGAATGAGCAGCCAGTACTTAAAGAGTGGGGAGTTAATGCTCTACCAGCTTGACAGGGGAGTATCTACATAAGTTATTCAGGATTCTTCTGCATGAGATATTTGTTATATTTCCCTATTTGTTTATTTATTAAATTATTTATATAAGTGTAGACTCCTAAGGTGAATTTTAATTAAAAAAATGGAGTTGTCTCAGGGCTCACACATTTCTTTTGAGGAAAGGATATTGACGTAAATAAGTATAAGTAAGGATTCATGGATGTTTATGTTATGTTTTGAGATATAATACAACACCACTTTATTTATTTTGATGCACATATTTTCCCAAATCTTCTTCCTTCAGGATGGCTTCCATACCCTTTTGTATGTTTCCATGTATTTTCAAGCACTTCCTTACTCCAACATTATTTTTCTTAAAAAATTAACTCTTTAATGCTTGCTTTTCTGATTTGAAATATCCTGTTTATAATATATGACTTTTTCATACATGTTTTGTATTCAATGTTATAATATTTTTCTGTTATCCTTTCTTCACCAGCACTTGTGGACTACCAAGAAGTTATAAATTCATTAGTAATATCATGAGGCAGGGGATTCTATAAGCCCATAAACTCTTGGAAATATACTAAAATGAAGTGGCTTAAAAGATTTTGTTCACAGCTTTAAAATTGCTAGGCTTAGGGAATTTGTTTGGACTTCAAACATTTTTTTTTTCGTTGGTAATTGACCTTTTCATTTCAAGTCTTTCATTTTAAGTGTACATTTTTTGTTTTTGTTTTATGATTACTCACAATTTTCTAATACCTCTTTCACTGCTTTGTCTGGCCTTTTTCTGCATATTCCAACCAAGATGTGCCACAAAAAGCCTTTTTCCTCCCAGACTCACTGTTTGTTAATGTTTCTGGGGCTTTGAAGCTTGGGAGACATCTTGAGCCCAGAAAACAATGCTAGATTATAAGAGAAAGCACATTGAAACCCTTCCAGTGAGTAGTTACAGGAGAGCTTATTTAGCAGCCTTTTCTCACCACATGTAGAGTGTCTTATTTTCCCCTGTTGCTAAAGCCCTTAAAATCCACCTTTGAAAATTTACATCAATATACCATTCTCAAAAGAAATGTGTAAGCCCTGAGAACAACTCCGTTTTCCCAGTTAAAATTCACTTTATTCATACGTAAGGTGTCAGCACTAGAACTATATGTAGCTGTCAAAGACCCATGTTACAGCGCCATCTGTCACCTAGAAATGGAAGTATGGGAGCAGAAAAAAAATTGCTGAGAACCCAGGCTCCCTGTTGCTGAATATTTTGGTAGTTAGTGTGAGGAAAGACATGTGAGTCCTAAAAAGAGCAGAGTGTAAGGAACCACTGATGATGGACTTCAACAGAGAGAGGATTAGAATACTTTTAAATCACAAAATCAATAGATTACTGCAAATATTTAAAAATTACAGAAGCTTACAAGTTAAAAATTTTAGAGTTTATATAAAGTATTCCTTTTTTCCCCTATTTCATTCCATACTACCTTTTAAATGTTCTTATGCAATCAGATTTTTTAGGATTTTTACAAATATATCAGACATAATATATATCTATAATTAATTATATAGGGTTGGATAGATATAAATATAGGTATCCGATTTTTATAACATTTACAAATATATCAACTGAATATCTATCTATATAACTATTTATGTATACATATTTCTATATATTTAATATGTACAAACATATATATTTAATAGAACTAGAGATGTATGCAATGTTCATTTTGTTGTCCAAAAATAATTTTTGTAGTATGCCATATGCTTTTATTATATCACTAGATATATAGCTACTTTATTTTTGTTAGCATATGTATGCCCATTAATTTGTCTATGTCCCATTGATAAACATTTTATTTCTTCTTATTTTTCACTTTTTTTGAAAAATGCTGTAGAGAACATTCTCATAAATATCATACTTAGTAAAGACAGATGGATGGGTTAAAAAAAAAAAGCTACATCTATCTATATCCAACCTTAAAATGTATAAGTATCAAATATGCGGTTCTCAAACCTGAATATTAGCAATTCATTTGTTCCCCAATCAAGCTAACATGGCTTCTCTTATTAGCTTATTTTAGTTTTTTTGGAAGGTATATAGTGTTCATTATTTTTATGTATCTTGTTTATTTTCTGAAAAAAACCTGTTCTTATGACTTAATATATGTTTAAAATATGCATGTTTTGCTTTCCTTTTTAATTTTGAGTCTGTGTTCTGAGTTTACCCTAAATAATACACTAGGGGTATAGCAAATATTTTCCAAATGTTTGACTATTTATTTGAAATCCTACTCAGCCTATTATACCTAAACACTATCAACAGTTACAGAAAAATTGTAAATATTTATCACTTCTGAATTTATTTGAGCATTAGGAAAATATTTTATTGTTTAATTTTCATTGAAAACATTTTATCTGGGATTTATGTATATTTATGACAAAAGATGGAAAATCTAAAGTTATTTTATGAATGAATGGCTGATAATGTCAGTATCTTTGAATTTTCCATCCTCTATATTGTGGATTTTAATTAAAAGTTCATTTTTATTAAGTCAAGTTCTGTATTTAATAGAAAATATATTCAGGGAAAGACAGGTATGGGAGTCCCCTGAAAGATGTGAGACCGTGCTATTTTTACCATTTGGGGACATGTGCTTCTTACTATGCTTTTGTTGATTCTGGTAAATTTGCTGAAACATTTATCTTAAGGCACGTGCTACTTTGTAACATTGCAAACTCAGAATCGACCTGTAAGAATATAGCTACAGAATCCCTAAACCGTATAGTTTTTTTTGACAAAGCGACCTGAAATGCTTTGTCCTCCAAGCAACGGTTAAAAGAAAAGAAAAGAAGTTTATGCGTTTTACACTTATATACTGTGCTGAAAAACAGCGAGGATGTGGAAATCAATTGTGGGGGCACAGAGTGTTCTGGAACTGTTTTTTGTTTTGTTTTGTTTTTGTTCTTGTTTTTCCTGACTTATGAATAGCCCGCAGTGAACACTACGTGAGCCTCTGTTCTCCGGATAGCGACTCCGTTAGTGCCGGGACTGCCGCAATCAAAGGCCCCTACAAAGCACCGCCACAAGGAAAAACGCCTTGGTCTGCCGTGCTGCCTGACTGGCTGAGCGCTGTGGGAACGTCACGTGACTCGCGAAGAAGACGGCGGTCCGAAAAGGCCAAACTCATGAGCGTCTGCGCGGTATTGGTGGATGGGACTCGGTGTAGCGTCTCTGTCCCTCTAGGCCTCCGTCTCTTGGGTCTCCTCTGGTCCGTTCAGGTTAAGGCTCTAACCCGGGGACTTCCCATTGGTCGTTTGCGCCGGGAGACACGGACCCTACACAGTGCTGGGTATTCCATGGCTGATTCCTTTTAAGCTGTTTGTTCCCCCAGATTTTGATGTTTGATTTTCAACCTATACAGGAATTGGCTCTTTCTGGAAAATGTTAAAGTGTGTTTTTAGGGCGCCTGGGTGGCTTAGTTGTTAAGCAACTGCCTTTGGCTCAGGTCACGATCCCAGGGTCCCGCGATCGAGCCCCGCGTCGGGCTCCCTGCTCCGCGGGAAACCTGCTTCTCCCTCTCCCACTCCCCCTGCTTGCGTTCCCTCTCTCACTGTGTCTCTCTCTGTCAAATAAATAATTTTTTTTTTAAAAGTGTGTTTTTAATGTCCGCTGTTTTTTATATTTCTATGAAAATACGTAAATAAAGTTTGTACTATTGTTTTTAATAGTGCTTTCCGTTTTTTACTTTACCTTAATTCAGTTGGTCATTTTTTTAAATGTTTTAATTTAGATTAATTGAAAGGTTTTTTTGTTTTGTTCAATGGGAAGCCAACATTACGTAAGAACATTGTAGACTTGGGTACTTAGTGTTTTGCACACCTGTTTATACACACACACACACCCGTTCTAGGAACACAGTTCCTTTCAGAATTGAACGCAGTATCCCAAAAATCTTGTGATTATTGCCAGTATAAAATCTTGCTTCCATTTCAAAACTTTTAATCATTTAAGTTCAATTTTATTTTTATTTAAAACAACTTAAAGTTGTTTTATTAATTTCAAAGTAGCTTTGTACTTTCCTTTTAAGCCTCCCCTAATACGCAGCTCTCTTCCTCTTAACCACTATCCCTTAATTTCATATTGGAACTGCTGGACTAAAGAATTTTGTTTCAGGTTTACCCTACTTTGTTCTTCCAGTGCTATATCGTAGTTCAGACTTCTGTGTTTATTTCAGAAACCTTCACTAGTACCTCACACAAACGAGTCTAGGTCTGTTTTCTTTCCTATGTGTTACAAATTATTTGGAATTTACCTGTTTGGTCTTCTGTATTCCAAAAATTATTATGGAAGAGCATTAACAAAGATAAGGGAGAAACAGAAGCAGGGAAAAATCCAATAACATGAAATTCCTGATATGACATTCAGTATTTACTTTCAACTCTTGTTTTTATAGCCCTATAATTTTCCTTTATAGAATATTTAGAGCTATGTGCATATATACTTTGCTGTATTAACTTTCTAACTTTTGAAGAAATGAATTTTATTAATAAAAATTCAAATTATACTACCATCTACTTTCTGACTCCTCTGCAATTTGTAACCACCAATATCCATACTTTGATATCTTTTTTTCAGATCTATGCTTGTCAAACACATGTGTGTGTATTTCTCTGTATGTGTTCACATGTAGACCTATATATATAGGTCTATATATATATATAGATCATGTAACTTTTATTTTTAGATATACTGTGTCATAGTATTGTTACACATTATTATTAGTATTTTTAATTTGGTTAGAACATGACTACTCAGAAAAAAAATACATGGTATGTATTACCATTATGCCCATTTCACAGGAGAGGACCTTAAGGATGAGGTAGGTAGTGTAACTGGTGAAAGGTTATATAAGTATTAAGTGATATAATTGAATGCTATCATCCTCATTCTCTCTATACCACTATCCTCACCACTGTGTAGGCATAAACATCTTGTCCTATTGTCCCATACTGTGGATGTGTTAAACATTCAGTAGTTATTTATCTCAAATGTTTGTATTGTATTGTAAAAATCCACCATAATTTGTTGACCCAATCATCCATTCCTATTTGATAGGTATATACAGTATTTAGTTTGTTTCCATTTGGGGTGGGGGTTGTTTGGTTTTTGTTTTTTTGTTTGTTTGTTTGCCAAAAGACACAGTATTGGAGTACACATAACCTCTACATTTATCTACACTACAGGCCCATTATATATATTTGGGATATATTTGTAGAACTTTAACTTCCAGGTCGAAGTGTGTACATCTCTGGAATCTTAATACATCATAACAAAGCATTATCCAAATTGTATTATTTTCTACTATAATATACATATTCCTGTAGAGTTACAATATATATGACATGAGAAATATTTTGCATCTCATTTACTAATTAGAGTACATAATTCTTACATTTACTTTAGCAGTTATTTCAATACTGTCTACTTCCTTTACTAAATATTTCCCAGGCGCCTGGGTGGCTCAGCTGGTTAAGCGACTGCCTTCGGCTCAGGTCATGATCCTGGAGTCCCAGGATCGAGTCCCGCATCGGGCTCCCTGCTCAGCAGGGGGTCTGCTTCTCCCTCTGCCCTCTTCCCTCTCGTGCTCTCTGTCTCTCATTCTCTCTCTCTCAAATAAATAAATAAATAAATAAATAAATAAATAAATAAATAATATTTCCCACTGCTTCAATGAAGTTTGGGAGTGACATGATTTGTGAACCAAACAAAAAGGGACAATAAACCAGAAAAGAGAGCAGAGAGAAAGCAAAGCACAAAGGTGCTATGAGAACCACTGAGCAAGATATTCAGGAAGGCTTTTGTGTAGGAATTTGGTATAAGTGCTGTCCAGATATAATGCAAACTAACTAATCATGTTTTAAGAATTCTAGTATTAAAGAAAAACTAGTTTCTTCTATATGCAATGAGGATTTATTTTTATTGCATCGAAAAGTCAAGTCATTGTAAGCATACAAGGACTATTGTAGAAGCTCAGGAATGTCCCAACAGTCTTGGCCTCCTTCTAGTTTTCTTTTCCTTCTTTTCCACCATCTTCAATATCTAGGCCTTCATATTGCTCCAATTACAGAGAAAGAGATGAGAAAGGCAATAGGGGTAACTGTTGCACCTCTTCGGATGGCATGTATATGGATCACTTGTTCAGTGTGAAAGACACTTGTTCCAGTTACATACCTGCCAGTTGAGTTGTGGGTTTAGCACAAGTGCTAAGAGTTCTCTTATGGAAAGAATCTATGTTGAATCAGAGCTTTAACAATTACTAGATGTGGCATGACATATTTCATGAAAAAGGCTTTGGACCACTTTTGAGATATAGACTTAATTTAACAATTATTTAGCCATTATCTTAATAGTTACATGCACTTAAACTTCATACCTTAAAGATAAAAACAAGAAATATATAAGCATTCAAGAAAATCAATTTAGAGAAGCAATACTAAGACTGAAAGCATATTACTTAAGGTCACAGTTTTTGCAAAAGAACTATATTAGCCCACACAATAAATATGCCAAACTCAATTTAAATGTTTAACAGTGACATCCTTACGATTTCATATAAATTCTCTCTGTGCCTTGTTATTCTCTATTTCTTATTGCATCATTTCCCTTTCTGCAACAATGCATTTTTGGGGTATTATAATGAAATATTGCCTTATCTCTAACTTGGCCCTGGCCATGGATGAACAGACACATCTCAAGTTCCTGTCTGAAAAAAATCCTTAAACATGTTCATAAATGGGGAGTGGCAGCCTGAAAAATTAGTTAAAACCCAATGTCATGTTCACTGATATGCAAAATTCTCAAGAATAAAATAAGAAGCTTCAGTTTTGCAAAACTAAAGATGCAAACTTTGGCATCAAAGGCTATGTTGTCATTTGGTATCTCAAAGTCAAAAGCTTTATCCTGGGGGCACCTGGGTGTCTCTGTCAGTAAAGCATCTGCCTTTGGCTCAGGTCACGATCCCAGGGTCCTGGGATCGAGCACCTCATTGGGTTCCCTGCTTAGTGGGGAGTCAGTTTCTGCCTCTGCTCCTCCCTTGCACTTGTGTTCTCTCTCTGCCTCTTTCTCTCTCTCAAATAAAATCTTAAAAAAAAAAAAAAAGCTTTATCCTGTTCAAATTATAAGTTTAGTTCACTTAAGGGAAAGCATTCAAGAATTAAAGAGCACAGAAAACATGTTGGCTCTTGATGGGAACCTGATAAGCAAAACACAACTGTAAGATACATTTAAGCATGATACACGTGATAGATCATGAATACAGAGTTCCCATGTACCCTTTTTCCAGGTCCACCAATGAAAACATTGTATAGTTATAGTACAGTTATCAAAACCAAGAATTGACCTTGGTATTATCTAAACTACACAGCCTGTTTGGATTTCACCCATTTTTATTATTTTTAAAAACTTTTTGGATTTCACTAACTTTTTTAAAAGACCTTATTTTTAAGTAATCTCCGCATCCAGTATGGGGCTCAAACTTGCAAACCTGAGATCAAGAGTCACATGCTGTACTGACTGAGCCAGCCAGGCACCCTAGATTTCACCACTTTTTCTATGTACTCTTTTTGTATATAAGTCTATGGAATTTTATCTCACAGATATATTTGTGTAACAGCCATCACATTCAGGATGCATAACTTTTCCATCACCCTCCAAATTACTTTTGCATCATACTTTTTGGTGATTGTAGCACCTTCTCCCAGCCCTAATCCCTCCCCTCCCTGATCTCTTTCCCATACCTACAATTTTATAATTTCAATAATGTTGTATAAATTTAAATCCTAGGGAAAGTAGCCTTTTGAGATTGACTTTTTTTCACTCAGCTTATGCTTTGAAATCCATCCAAGCTATGCATGTATCGTAGTGTATTCATTTATATTGCTGAGTAGTATTCCATTGTATGGGTATGCTCTTGTTGGTTTTTCCCTTCAGCTGTGGAAGAATATTTGGGTTATTTCCTGTTTTTAGAAATTACAAGGACGCTGCTATGAACAATCATGTACATGTTCTTGTGTGACCATAAGTTTTCATTTCTCCAGGGTATATTCCCATTAGTGACATTGCTGGAGATTATAGTAAGTACATTTTTAACCTTATTAGAAACTGCAAAACTGTGTTACCAGAGTAACTGTACATTTATATATTCCCAATACCACTTGGTACTGTCATTTTTTAATTATTATTTTTTTTTAATTTGAGCATAGTTGACACACAGTGTTATTAGTTTCAGGTGTACAACATAGTGATTCAACTTCTCTATATGTTATGCTGTGCTCACCACAAGTGTAGCTACCATCTGTCACCACACAATGCTATTACAGTATTATTGACTATATTCCCTATGCTGTGTCCTTTATTCCCATGACTTATTGATTCCATAACTTGAGACCTGCATCTCCCACTCCACTTCACTCACTTTGTCCATCCCTCCACTCCCTTCCCTCTGGCAAACATCAGTTTATTTTTTGTATTTATAGGTCAGATTCTGCTTTTTGTTTCTTTATTCATTTGTTTTGTTTTGTAGATTCTACATGAGTGAAGTCATATGGTATTTGTCTTTGTCTGACTTATTTCACTTAGCCTAATACCCTTTAAGTCCATCCATGTCGTCACAATGGCAAGATCTCATTCTTTTTATATCTGAGTAATATTCCATTATATAGATATATATTTATATATTCCATTATATATATTTATCCATTTATCTATTGCTGGATACTTAGGTTGTTTCCATATCTTGGCTATTGTAAATTATGCTACAATAATAGAAGTGCATATATCTTTTTTTAGTTTTTTTTTTAATTTATTTGGGTAAATCCTGGGTAGTAGAATTAATACCTCATATTGTATTTCTATTTTTAATTTTTGAGGGAGCTTCCAAAGTATTTTCCATAGTGGTTGCACTAATTTGCATTCCCACCAACAGTGCACAAGTGTTCCTTTTACTCCACATCCTTGCCAACACTTGTTGTTTCTTTGATTTTTGAGTCTATCATTCTGACAGGTGTAAGATAATATCTCATTGTGATTTGATTTGCATTTCCCTGATGATTAGTGATGTTGAGCATCTGTTGATGTGTCTGTTGGCCATATGTATGTCTTCTTTGGAAAAACATCTACTCAGGACCTCTGTCCATATATTTTTGTTTAAGAATAATTAACAATGTCTTAAATTAGTTTCAGGTGTACAATACCGTGATTCAACAATTCTATATTACTCTGCCCATTTTTTAATCAGATTGTTTGTTTTTGGTGTTAAGTTCTTTATATAATTTTGGATATTAACCTCTTATCAGATATATTATTTGCAAATATATTCTCCCAGTAGTTTGCCTTTTTGCTTTGTTGATGGATTCCTTTGCTGTGCAAAAGCTTTTTATTTTTGACGTAGTCCCAATAATTTATTTATCCTTTTGTTTCCCTTGCCTGAGGAGACATATTTTTAGAAAAATATTGCTACAGCTGCTGTCAAAGACATTACTGCCTGTATTTTCTTCTAGGATGTTTATGGTTTCAGGTCCCACACTTAGGTCTTTAATCTATTTTGATTTTATTTTTGTGTATGGTGTTGGAACTGTCATTTTTTAAAAATATATTTTAGGAATTTTAGTAGGTATACTAGTATCCCATGGTGACATTAATTTGAATTTCACCAATAGCTAAGGATGTTGAGTATCTTTCATGTGCTTATCTTCTCTTTAGTAAACTGTCTGTTCATGACTTTCCCATTATTTAATTAGATTTTTAAAAATTTTTTCTTACTATTTGGTTTAGAAAGTTCTTTGTTTTTTTTCTGGATCTCTTTTATCAGACATACCTTTGTAAATACTTTCGCCCATTCTGTACCTTGACTTTTCAATCTCATAACAGTGTTTTTCACAGAACAAAAGTTATTAATTTTGAAGAAGTCCAATATCTATCTTTTTCCTTTTTTAAAGGATTTTATTTATTTTATTTGAGAGAGGGAGAGAGAGAGAAAGAGCAGGAGCAGAGGGGAGAGGTAGAAGCAGACTTCCCGCTGAATAGGGAGCCCGATGTGGGACTTGATCCCAGGACCCTGAGATCATGACCTGAGCCGAAGGCAGATGCTTAACTGACTGAGCCACCCAGGCACCCCCATTTTTTTCTTTTATATATCATGCTTTTGTTGCCATATCAAATTTCTCTTCTTCTAAACAAAGGTCAACAAACGTTCTCCTCTTTGGAGAGTTTTATAGTTTTACATTTTAAATTTAGATAAACAGTCCATCTGAGTTTCATTTTGCTTAAGGCATGAGATGTGAATTGAGGAACAGTGTGCATGTGTGTGTATGTGTGTGTGTGTGTGTGTGTATTGGATATAGAACCACACCATCTGCTTTAAAAATTAAATCTCCACTGTATTCCTTTTGTAAGCTTTGTCAAAAAATGTTTTGGTTGAAAAATATTTTAGTTATTATTGCCTGGGCCTATTTATAAACTATATTTTCCATTGATATATATTTCTATTCTTTCACCAATATCACAGTGTCTTGATTACTGTAGCTATACACTAAGTCTTAAAATCAGGTTGTGTGAAAAATAAATTCAAAATGGATTACAGACCTAAATGTGAGACATAAAACCATTAAAATCCTAGAGGAAAACACAGGAAGTAACCTCTTTGACATTGGCCATAGCAACTTCTTTCTAGATATGTCTCGACGCAAGGGAAACAAAAGAAAAAAAAAAAAAAAACTATTGGGACTCCATAAATATAAAAAGCTTCTGCACAGTGAAATAAACAGTCAACAAAACTGAAAGGCAACCTACAGAATGGAAGAAGATATTTGCAAATGACATATCTGATAAAGGGTTAGTATCCAAAATACATAAAGAACTTATAAAACTCAAAACCCCAAAAATGAATAATCCAATTAATAAATGGGCAGATGACATGAATAGACATTTTTCCAAAGAAGACATATAGATGGCCAACAGATTCATGAAAAGATGTTCATCATTGCGGAAATGCAAATCAAAACTAATGAAATATCACCTCACACTAGTCAGAATCAACAACTTAGGAAACAACAGGTGTTGGTGAGGATGTAGGGAAAGGGGAAGCCTCCTGCACTATTGGTGGATATGCAAACTGGTGCAGCCACTCTGGAAAACAGTATGGAGTTTTCTGAAAAAGTTAAAAATAGAACTACCCTATGATCCAGCAATTGCATTAGTAGGTATTTGCACAAAGAACACAAAAATACTAATTCAAAGGGATATATGCACCCCAATGTTTATAGCAGCATTATCTACAATAGCCAAATTATAGAAACAGCCCAAGGGTCCATCCAACTGAAGAATGGATTAAGAAGTAGTATATATATATATATATATATATATATATATATATATATATATGATATTCCTCAGTCATAAAAAAGAATGAAATCTTGCCATTTACGATGAAATGATTAGAGTTAGAGGGAGAGGCAAACGAAAAAACAGACTCAACTATAGTGAACAAACTGATGGTTATCAGAGAGGGGTGAGTGGGGGAAATGGGTTAAATAGGTGATAGGGATTAAGGAGTGCACTTGCTGTGATGAACACCAGGTGTTGTATGGAAGTGTTGATCACTATATTGTATACCTGAAACTACTATTATACTGTATGTTAACTAACTGTAATTTAAATTAAAAAAGAAAAAAACTTAAAAAAATCAGGTTGTGTGATTCCTCCAATTTTATTGTTCTTTTTCAAAATTATTTTAGCTACTTTGCCTTTTCACATAATATTTAAATTATGCTTGCTAATGTTTACCCACAAAGCTTGATGGGACTTGTATAGGAATTTTTTAACATCTATATATCAACTTGGAAGAATTGGCATCTTTGCTATGTTGAGTCTTTCATTATATGAACAAGGTATACCTTTCCACTTACTGTGGTCTTGTTTGATTTTTTTTTATTAATGTTCTGTAATTTTCAGCTGAACATCCCACATATGTTGTATTAGACTTATTTCTAAGGTGTTTTTTTATATATATTTGGTTATTGTCTATGGAATTGAGTTTTCAATTTGAATTTCCAAAGTTCTATTCACTGTGTTGACATTATACTTGAAAACTCCCTAAATTCACTTCTAAATTCTAGGAATTCTTTGGTAGATTCTTTGAGATTGCCTATATACCAACTACAAAATAATTTACTTATTTTTTTCTACCTCTATGACTTTCATTTTATTTCTTTTTGCCTGATTTCCTTAGCTAAAGCATCTAGTACTTTGTTGAAAAAGTGTTGAGAGTGGGACATCTTTGGCTCACTTCAATCCTAAAGAGAATGAATCAGTTTTTTACCATTATATTTGATATCAAATATAGGTTTTGTAAATGTTTTTTATCAGGTTGAGGAAAGAAACTCCTTTCTTTGGGCTTTGAGCCCTACTTTTATGATAGACTTGATCCAGAATGAATGTTAGAGTTTGTATGCCTTGATTCTTTTAAATTTATTTAACTTTTTTTGTCCCAGAATATGGGCTATCGTGGTAAATCCTCCAAAAGTCTGTTTTTTGGTTTGCCTCTCTCTCTAGCTCCATCCATTTCATTGTAAGTGGTAAGATTTCATTCTTTTTTTATGGCTGAGGAATATCCCATTGTATATATACATACCACTCCTTGAGAGGAGTGTGTACTCTGTTGCTGTTGAGTAAAGCAAATAAGTCTATAAATGATTAATTTAGTTGATAGTATTGTTCAAATATTCAGGGCGCCTGGGTAGCTCATTCAGTTAAGCATCTGCCTTCAGCTCAGGTCATGATCTCAGGGTCCTGGGATCAAGCTCTGCATCGGGGATCCCTGCTCAGCAGGGAGCCTGCTTCTCCCTCTCCCTCTGGCTGTCACTCCCCCCTCCTTGTGCTCCCTCTCTCTCTGTCAAATAAATAAATAAAATCTTTAAAAAATAAAAATATTCTATATCCTTCCTGATATTTTTATCCTTTTCTACTAAATATTGAGGAGTATCTTAATTTCCAAATATAATCTTGGATTTGTGTATTTCTCCTTGAGGTATTATCAGGTTTTTTGAGTTGACATTTTGAAAATCTGTTATTTGGTGTATGAAGGATTAGGATTGTTATGTCCTCTTGATAAATTGACAAGTTGTTACTATGAAATAACCTTCTTGGGAGCACCTAGCTAGGTCAATCAGTAGAGCATTCGACTCTTGACCTCAGGGTCGAGAACTCAAGCCCCATGTTGGGTGCAGAGCCCACTTAAAAAAATAATAATAATTTGTGAAATAACCTTCTTTATCCCTGATGGTGTGTTTTTAGTATAACATTTAATTTAAATGATACTAATGTTGTCTTAAAGATATCTTTTGATTTTTGTTAGAATAGTATATATATAATTGTCTATACTTTTAGTTTTTCCCTATTTATACCTTTAAATTTAAAATACATTTCTGCAGGCAACTTATACTTGGCTCTTGTGTTTATGTCAAATCTGACAATGTGTCTTTGAATTTGTGGATTTACACCCTTTACATTTAAAATTATCATTAATATAGTTAAGTTAAAATGGATCATTTTTCTATTTGTCACATGTATTCTTTGATCACTTGTTCTTATTTATCTGCCATATTTGCAATAATATTGTATGTCTAATGATTCCCCTTTGTTTTCCTTATTGGCTATTCATCTATAACTTTTAAATTATTATTGTGGTTGATTTAGAATTTATTGTAAACATGTTCAACTTCAGGGGTGCCTGGGTGGCTCAGTCTTTAAGCATCTGCCTTCAGCTCAGGTCATGATCCCAGGGTCCTGGAATTTAGCCTTGCATTGGGCTCCCTGCTCAGCAGGAAGCCTGCTTCTCCCTCTCCCACTCCCCTTGCTTGTGTTCCCTCTCTCGCTGTCTCTCTGTCAAATAAATAAAATCTTAAAAAAAAATGTTTAGCTTCAAAGTTTATCTTCCAGTGATATTATACCACTTCATGTACCGTATAAAAACCTTAAAATACTATAATTCCATTTCTTATTTTCTAAGCTGTATGAAATTGCTGTAATAAATTTTACTTTTACACAAATAACCCAAATTGCATTATGATTATTTTGTCTAAATTGTAAATTATACGCTGATATTTAAATAAGAAAAAATATGTTCTATGTTTAGTCATGTGTTTACAAATTCCTGTGCTCTTCATTCCTTGGTGTAGATTTACATTCCCATCTCGTATTTTGATCCTTCTGCTGGAAATTTAACAATTCCTATAATGAGGGTCTATTTGTGATGACTTCTTTCATCTTAAATATACATGAAAAATTCTTTATTTTTCCTTTGTTTTTGAAAAAAATATGTTTTGCTTTGTACAGAATACAAGATTGATATTTTTTTTCTTTTTAGCGTTTTAACAATATCACTGCACTCTTATCTTTTTTGTATTGTTTACAATAAGAAAAAGTAAGAAATTCTTACCTCTATTTCTTTGTACCAACGTGCCCTCACCATAAGCAAGGGAATGAGAAGAGGCCAATGGATTTAAAGGGCCTCTGAGAACAGTAATTTGTGAGAATGTCAGGAGCATGAAGAGCAGAGCATGGGACTAGACAGGCGGGAGAGGAAAAACAGGAAGTGATGCCAGGCAGCCTACAGAGGAATGAATGCGGTGTTGAGGAATTTTTAATGTACAAGTCTTGTTCCTTGAAATGTAACCTGCAGCCCATAAGGTCTGCCTGTCAGAAAGAACAAGTGAGGATGGTTTCTGTCCACTGAGCATGTTCCTGGACATTGCCAAGTAGGGATCTAGGCTTGGGAAGGAGCAAGGGTGCAGGGAGCAGAGAGAGCTCACAGGCTTTCGTAATGGCAAGGACCTTGAGTACTCCTGTTCCCCTATTTTCATCCCTTACACCCCACACCGCCCTGAGGGCAAGCTCCTTTCCCCTCCCTCATTCTGCCCATGTCTATGGGATGCATTGATTTAAATTCTGAGCTGCCAGCTCACTACGCCATCTGGTGTCCACATGCTGGAAGCCAAGAGCAATCAGAATGCTGAGTATAAACCGGGTTTGCGGCTGCGCAGAGAAGGGATCTGTTTAAAAAATTATTTTATAGAAAGTTGGAACACATTTAAGCGAATTAAATTGTTATTGCAATATATGGTGCTCTGGTACCTTTATCATTTTAGTATATGATTTGGCACATAACTTCTTTCTTGAATTTAAAAAGCTTAAACGTGTAATAAAATTTGATTTCTTTTTAGAAAAATGAAGGGAATAGTAAAATGAACGCCTATATCCAACCACCGCAATAGAAAATTAACATATTTCCATAGTAAACTCATTGTATACCTAAGTGTGAAGTAGACAATTTTAAAGTATATAAAGCATCATGACATTTCTGCCTGCATTTTTACAAAATAAGGATATTCTTTAATAACTACAATACCTAAATCCTTCCTATCAAAAATGAAGGGGATAGTTCCCTTAGGTCATGATTCTGTTCCACATGAAAATTTCTCCAACTGGCCCCCAAGACTTTCACAGCTGATTTTTCCCCCCAGACAGGATGTGATAGAAGATTATGTATTGCTGTTGACTCTAAAGTCCTTGCAAATCCTAGGAAACCTCCGAACACCATTCCCGCTTTCACGTTTTAGTACATTCTCTGAATTTGTTCAATGGCACGCCTCTTCCCCGCCCCCCCCCCCCCCCCCCCTTCTGCTTTCTTCAGCCTCCGGGACTTTCCACTCTTCGCGCCAGCAACAGCCAGCTGTGGCGGGAGCCCCAGGAGTGGCGTCCCAGAGAGCCTCCTGCGCAAGCGCAGATGACTTAGTAGAAGCAGTCCATCTCTTTACCTCTCCCAGCAAGGGCAGGGCCCCAGCGGGCGACGCTGATCTGAGGACTTCTCTGCGGGGTCTGCTGTGCAGGCTAGGCTAGCTACTTCTTGCTCTCCCTCTGGATTCAGTTGGAGAATTTGCAAAGAATGTTTGTTCAGAAATCATACTGCTTGCTGTGCGTTATTGCTTTAGGCCTTGCCTTGTGATATTTGTTCTTGCATTTTGTTTGGCATGTAAATATTTTTAAGACATGTATAAATTCTCATTTTAAAAAATCATGTAAACATAATCTACAACCAGATTCATATTTTTTGTATTGTGTATACTTTTCATTCCTGTTTTTAAAATGCATCCATAATCATTTTTCAAATAATTTTGAAATCATTTTTCAATTATTTTAATATTTTCAAGCATTACTCTTTACTAAATTGATTTTTTTAATGGAAAGACAGACGTGACATTTTCACTATGTTAGTGTTTTCCAGAAATTTTATCAGCCTCATGCTTAAAAAAAGTGCTGTGAATATTTTAGTATATGGCTTAATTTGTTCTAATTGTGAAAGATTCACAAAGGCATTCATTTGTATACACAGAACACTAAGAGTCCAACTCTGAATGCAGAGACCAGACACTTCTTTACTGGGCAAGTATGAATTTTGTAATATTGTTTGCTTTTCTCCTTATCCAAGAGCTGTAGACCTTAGTTGGAGCCTGTGATTACTTCCACATCATTTTTTAAATGTCTGTATGATGTTTCTTTATATTCCTGGTCAATAATGTAGATAAGTATTCTTTTCTCACTCTTTGATGAGAGGATACTAAAATTGTTTTCAGTGAAATAAAAAATGCCACTCAAAATGTGCATATGTATGTCTGTTCCAGGCAGCACATACTTTTGTATTATGATCTTTTAGGAATGGAATTGTAATATCTTATCAATTAACATAATATTAAAAATATTCATGTTTGTGACTTTTTAAAATTATCATTATATTGACTTCATCAATTATTTATCCACCTTTCTATTATTTAGCTGATTCATCAATGTTCATTGTTTCAAGCTGAAACTTTGACACATCTGTGGGATTCCTTGACCTGGGCTGAATAGGGGATTCCTCACCCCAAACCACTAAGAGATACAAAAGCAAGAAGAGGGTAGAAACAAGCAGACTAAGATTTATTTAATGCCTGAAATGTAGACAGCACAGATATTGAAAGGAACGCATCCTCTTATGAAGGAAGTATCCTCACAGGGTGCATCTCTGAGGCTCAATAGCATGTGTCTGCTATGGAAGTAATAAAATTCTTGATCTAAATATCTAAAAATTATTCTGGGAAGGGGGGGCATTTGTTCTAGGTTTATGAGATGTGAGCAAAAAATGGAGCAAAAGCATGATGTCTTATGGATATTTTTGCTCCAAAGTGTATGTCAGCAGTCAAGATGCCAATAGCAGACATCAGTACTCTACACAGAGAATTTAAAAACCAGATCTCAGTCAAAAAATTGTGTCTCATCGTCACTCTATTTATTCCTGTCACCATTAACTTAATTTTTCCTGAACGTATAGAACAATCCACTGCTTCATGCAAACTACATAGAATGTGGCATTTTTGTAGCAAAGAACAGAGATGATTCCCAAATTTAAGGGAAAATAGAGGATTTGGGGAAAAAGAAATAGAGGTGATAAACCTTAATGGTTGCTCTGTATTTCAATGATAATTTTGTTTTGCACTTATAAATAGAAAACTCTACTTGAATTATTTCATAATAATTATTGTAAGTTTGTTGGCTACACATAACAAGAAATCATAGGAAAGGCAGATTAGGGTCCCTGTGAGTGGTTCAATCTACTTATACACATCATTTACTTTATCTCTAATGTATAACTCTTCACCCTGGGACTTGTTGCAAGATAGCTATGACATGTATTGTTTTGCAGTCAGGAGGATTAAAGGGTTGAGGGCCAAGTTCACATGACTTTTCCTTGTCTCTTTGCCTTTTTTTTTTTCCCTGCACAGTTCCCATAATTCTGTGACCCATATCTCAGTGGAGTAATGATGAACATAGCAACCCTATCTGCATGGTAACTGGCATGGTTGTCGTCTTATCACTAGACTTGGAGGATGGCTTGATAAAGTACAGTGAGCTAGATCTTGAGTGAAGCAATATGCAGTGTCTGTCATACTTTCCTCTTCTGCATCTGAGGAGTGTTTTAGGACACTGCAGATAGAAGGTAGTACCACATACCAAATACTATTTTCAGTTTTATATAATCCTAAAATATGCCTAGTTGTTAAAAACTGGTAACAGATCTGGGGAATTGACTGAAGCCTTCCTGTTTCTACCACTTATTAGATCAAAGACTGCCTGTCAGTTATTAAATACCTGATTTTGTTATATGTTCCAGGGCAATAACAACAACGATCACCCCATAGAGATATGTGGGAATTTAATATGTTAATAACAGTAACTCATATATAATTATTCTCAACAAATACTTGTTATTGTTATTTTATTTTTTTGAGAAGAGATTTTTATTAAGTTGGTGAGCAGCAGTGCAGAAAGAAAAAGCCACACAGAACAAAGGATGTACCTTTTTTACCAATCTCCAAATTGGCTAGAAATTACTGCTTGATTCTAGATGTACAGTCAAAAAGGAACGCAGACATGGGGAATTTGGCTTGTGACACCCGCTTAGAAAACTGACTGCCAAAGTGTGGTTTGCAGTTACTTCCAGGAGACAGAACCTGTTTTATTACCTAGTATTCATATCCAACAGCCCAGCAGTGAGAACATTCATAAAGAGTTCCTAGAATCATGTTTGGCAATGCAGATACCAGTATATATTAACTATAGTTTTAATATCCAAATATATTATCACCTCTAAGTTTTAAAATATCTTATCAGGACTCTCATTGCTATTTTACAGACCAGAAATCGGAGGCATATCCAAGTTAAGAAGCTTAACCAAAGCCACACAGAAAATGGCAGAATTGAGAATTCAGCTCAAGCAGCCAGATTCCACAAATACTACTCCTCAGTATGAAAACCCACTTCCAACAGCACGTAAGTAGCAAAAAATCTGGAATTTTAAATGTTTTGTTTGCCTCCCTCTGAGGCTATTACTCCAAGGCTATTAATTTCATTCTCCTGTCTTCTAGTAGCACTTTCTTTGAACACCATGCTGAAAAGCTGCCTTGGTATCTCCGCTTTGGCTTGATGACAGTACTGCTCTCAGAATAACCTCTATATGGGGAATGGCCTCAAGCAATGGGCTATAACAGCAAAGAACCTGTCATGTGATGTTTACTGAAATGCTAAGATTTTTAAAGTAACATATGATATTCAAGTGTCCTCCTCCCTCCAAAGAAATGCAGTGTAGTGCTATTGTCGAATATATAAACAAAGCTGGACACCACTTAAAGTGGTAAGGACAGATTTCAATTAATAATATACTACTGCAATAGAAAAGGTGGTCCAACATCTATTTGTACAGAGAAGACAGGACATTTTAAAGAGAGAATGAGGAAAAAGGGATGAGGTGAGTGGGGCTTAGTAGAGTCAAGGAGGAGAAAAATGACAAAGGATTGGTAAGTGTAAATGTGATTAGGCAAACTGTGTCTGTTAGCTGACAATTATTAAAGTTAAGATTCTATCTCAATCACAGAGACTGAAAGGCAGAGACACTATGTTTCCTAATTTCATTTCAAAGTAGTGGCTTTGGGTCCTTGAGAAAGATAGCTCTGAATTGAAAGAGATACACATATGTATCTCAGAGGGACACAAAGAGAACTCACAATTGTAAGTCTTTTTTAGTAAATGTTTAATAAAAGGAACAGGGGCCTGTCATCAAGTGTTGGTTAGAAATGACAGTAAACTATTCTGGCAGCTTTAAGTCATCCTAGGGAGTGAACTGTTAGAACTCTGATAGTATTTAAAATTTTTAATGTACATGTAGGGGGGTGGGCAAAATCATTTATACTGAGAGTCTATAGTCTTTATAAGTCAAGGTTTAGGCCTCGTTGAAGAGGCTTAGAGAAAACTAGAGTTTAGTGAAGAAGATAATTATATCAGTATCAAAAACAACATTGCATCCCAAAATTCATACGGAGTCTCAATAGATCCTAAATAGTACTTAAAAAAATCCTGAAAAAGGACAAAGTTGAAGTTCTCATAGTTCCTGGTTTCAAAACTTATTACAAAGCTACGATAATTAAAACAGTGTGGTACTAGCATACAGACAGTCATATAGAACAATGGAACAGAATAGAGAACTCAGATGTAAACCCTTTTTTGTATGGTCAAATTATTTTGACAAGAGTTCCAAGACCATTCAATGGGGGAAGGACAATCTTCAACAAATGGTGTTAGATAAACTGGATATCCACATGCAAAAGTATAAAGTAGGACCTTTACTTTATACCATATACAAAACCAACTCAAAATGGGTCGAAGACCTAAATGTAAGGTCTAGAAACTATAAAAGTCTTTGAAGAAAACATATTGGGACAACTTAAATATTGGATTTGGCAGTGATTTCTTGGATATGAAGTAAAAACACAGGCAACAAAATAAATATAGATAAATTGGAGTACATCAATATTAACAACTTCTGTGCATCCAAAGACACAATCAATAGACTGATAAGGCAACATGGAATAGGAGCAAATATTTGCAATAAATGTTTCTCCAAAAATCATATGCAAATGTCCAGTAAGTATATGGAGAGATTCTCAAGATCAGTAATCATCAGGGAAATGCCAGTCAAAACCCTGATGAAATACCACCTTACACCTACTAAGATGGCTTCTAAAAAATGAAATCAAAACAGAAAATATCAAGTGTTCATGAGGATATGGAAAAATTATAATCCTTGTTCACTGTTGATGGAAATGTAAAATGGTACAGCTGTGATGGAAAAGAGTATAGTGGTTCCTCAAAAAATTCAAAATAGAATTATCATATCATCCCATAATTCCATTTTTGGGTATGTACTAAAAAAACTGAAAGCAGGGTCCTGAAGAAATATTTATACACCCATGTTCATTGTAGCATTATGCACAAGAGCCAAAAGTTGGGAGCAACCAGTGTCCATCCACAGATGAACAGATAAAATGTAGTATATACATACAATGGGATATTAACCTTCAAAGGAAGGAAATTCTGAAACAGGCTGCAAAATGAATGAACCTTGAGGACATTAGGGTAAGTGAAATAAACTGATCACAAAAAGATAAATATGGAAAGAATCCACTTATTCAGATAGTAGTTGGGGAGAGGGATAAATGGAGGGGTTGTTGTTTAATGGGCATAGAGTTTCATTTTCACAAGATGAAAGGAGTTTTAGAGATCAGTTGTACAACAGTGTAAATATACTTAATTGTACTGACCTGTACACTGAACAATAATGTGGTAAAGATTATAACGTGTGTAGTGTACCACAATTACACACTTTTAAATTTGATTTTTTAGAAAAATAATATTGCCACCTATTGATATCAGCTACGAAGAGCTTAGGTTCAGTGATTCAACTTGGTGAAGCAAGATGGCAGTTAGATGAAAACAACAGCAACAACAGAAACTAGGGATTCTTGCTACAGATGAGTAACAAGACAAACTCAAAAGATAATGAAACATGTTGGAAAGACAATATTTGGATGTATTAGGTTAAATAAAATATACCATTAAAATTTAAAAAAAAAGATAATGAAACAAAAGCATGTATAATGGGGGTGGTGCCTAGTTATTGACTCCTCTGTGATGCTAGAAAGTCACAGGGAAGCTTCTTGAAAGCTTATTTCCATTTATCCTGTTAATAAGAGATGTAACCACCATGTTTATGACTTTTATACTTAGCACCTGCAACACAAGAATTAGAATGTAAGCTCTTTGAAGTCAAAAAGTTCTATTTGACCTTTCACTTATATATCCCCCGGGATATTTCTTTGACCTCCCTGGTGAAAACACTTAAATATTGAATTAATACATGGATGAAATACATTGATTTGTGTATGAAAACTGGAGTTTATAGCTCAGACAGAAAAATTCATCCTTAATAACTAAATTTTCAAAATCATCTGGTCAAGGAGTCAATTTCTAAAGTGAGATAATGAGTTAGTTATTAGAGCAATGCATTAATTTGCTAGAGCTTCCATAACAAAATACCACAGACTGGATGGCTTAAACCAATGAAATTTATTTTTTCACAGTTGTGGAGACTAGAAGTCCAACATCAAGGTGTTGAAAGGTTTGGTTTCTTCTGAGGACTCTCTTTTGGCTTGCCGATGACTGCCCCTTCTTAATGTATCCTCATATGGTCTTTCTGTGTCAGCATCCCTGATATTTCTTTGCCTGTCCATTTTTTCTTCTTCTTCTTATAAGGACACCAGTCAGAGTAGGTAAGGACCCACCCTATTGGCCTCATTTAAATTTAATCACTTATTTAAAGGCCATATTTCCTAGCATTTGGTATTAGCAGGATATTTTTAACTTTTTAAAATTATTCTAGTAGATGGGTAGTGGTGTCTCGTTGTGGTTTCAGTTCACATCTGTCTGATGACAGTGGTGTGGAGCATATTTTCATGGGCTTGTTTGCCAGCTCTTCTTTGGTTAAGTATCAATTTTCCTGCTTTAAAAATTGTGTTTGTTTTATTGTTACTAAAATTCATAGTACATACTATTATTGTTACTAAACCATATATTATATTATATATATATATATATGTTTATATGTATACACACACAAATTCTTGATACAAGATTTGTATCAGTTATGTTTTGAAAATATTTTCTTTAAGTCTATGAAAGTTGACAGTCTTTCATGGAATAGAACTTATTTTTAATATTGATTAAATACAATTTATCCATTTTTTGTGGCTTTTAATATTTATTTCCTACCCATGAGTTTTTTGCTTATCCCAAGATCACAAAGGTTACCTGCTGTGTTTTCTTTTAGGTATCTTATATATTAAGGTTTTATATTTATATCTATGATAAATTTTGAGTTGATTTTTAATATAGTGCAGAATCAATTGGATGGCTTCATTTTGTTGTTGTTGTTGGCATATGAGTGCTCAAATGTCTTAGCACCATTTGTTGCAAATACTGCCCTTTTTCCATTGACTTCCCTTAGCACATTTATCAAAAACATACTGACCAGATACCTATAGGTTTATTTCTGGATGCTATGATGTTCCATTTATTTAATATCTATCTTTACATCAACTTTCCTTTATATTAACTCTTGAAATAAATTATATGAGTCCTCTAACATTGCTCCTTATTTTCTGAATTAATTTGGCTTTCTAAGTGTTTTACTTTCCTACATAAATTTTAGAATCCACTTGTCAATTTCTACAAAAATTCGTAATGAGATACTGATTGGGGATTGTGTAAAAAAACCCCTTAGATCCTTAGATAAATATGCAATAATTGACATCTTAAAAATATTGACCCTTCTAATCCATGAGATTGGACTATTTCTACATTTAAATATTTTGTATTAATCTTATCAGTGTTGTACAATATTCAGAGTACAAATTGTGCACATATTTTGTCAGATTTATCCCTATGTGTATCAGGAAGACAATTGATTTTGACCCATTCAATTTTGAAAAGTAAAATAATTGAGTGATAACCATGTGACATGTATTTTGCTACATATGAAGAATGGACAAATGAAAAACCAATATAAATTTTCTCTTTTTACTTGAGACATCAGGCAAGTGGAGATTCAAATAGCAATGGAAATATGATTAGATATGCTGTAGGAGGGAATGTGTATTACTCTGCTGCAACCCACACCATGTACTAGCATGCAACCTGAATTTAAGTGGTCATTGAAGATTTGCTGAAGAAACATTCTATGATTGAATAAAGAATAAGAGCAGAAAACCACTGAAATTAGAGCTAGGGAAGCCAAAAAAGAAATTGTATTCAGGTAGGGGTCAGGGTATGTATAAAAGACAAAAGATATGAGAAATCACATGGAAAGTAGCAATTTCAGTACACTTGAAGAGAGCTGGAAATATATGCCTGGTCTAGGTTTGGGGGACATTTTATTGTTACTGTTGGATATTATAGTTTTTCACATTTCACTGGGCTACTATGGGGTCTGCTTACTAGGAACAGTATAACTATAAAATGAGAATTTGAGAGACTTGTAAATTTGAATAACAAAATTCATGGGGTTTAGAGAAAGACTAGGCAAAGAAAAAGTATGGCATGGAAACAAAAAAAAGAGAAAGCCTAAGTACCAGGAAAAATGGCCACACACACACACACACACACAAACAGTGTTTGCAGGGTACAGCCTTCTCTTGATAGAGTTAGACTTCCATATGAAAGATGCCAAGTCAGACCATGAACTCCCCTCCTATAAGGAGGCAATTCAGCTCCAAACACAGGTCACTTTCAAGCCTTAAACTCACCTTCTCATATTTCAGAAGTACGTGCTACACTGTTTTTTGGAATCAGAGACCCCTGGGCTCAGAGCGCCATCTAGCATCAACAGAAATGGGAGGCCAACAGCAAACTAAATAAAAAGTTAAGGGGGAAAAAACAGATGGGATCCAGGAACCAGAAATGCCTGTGTTCATTTGAGCAGGATATTTTAAATATTTATTTGAAAAGTGAAGCATAATAATTTCTGTGGGGAAAAAATGTTATTCATGATCATTCTCGATAAAGATATAGGTAAGCCTGGCCCATATCCACTTTACATTTTTCTCCAATAACATAAAGGTTAAGCACTGATGTGTGAATTCTATCAGATTGATTTCATTTGGAATTATCATGGACATATATATATAGTGGATATTTTACATAAAACTAGGGCGGTTGACTTCACACTATGTCACATGCATCCTTGGAAATGTGTATGTGTGTTTACAAACATTATTTTCCTGTTTAGTCACACTATAGTTAAGGAGCGTGATTTCTTAGGCTAAAGCCTTGATACGTTATCATACTTTAAAACATTTTCCACTCTGATAGGCCTGGTGTGTTTGTTCGAGGCTCCCCAGCGGAGCCACGCAGTCTGACACCCCGGGATTCCAACTGGCACTACACAGCCAGCCATCAAAGCACAGCGCCCCGCCGGGAAAATAACCGGCAGGAAATGCGCCATTACGTGGCGCGGCCGGCTTGCTCGCAGTGCGCTGTGGGAAGGTCACGTGGTTTTCTGGCCGCAGCAAAAGCCGATCCTGCAAGCTCCGCGGCGCGTGGGCGGGGCATTTTCAGGAGCAGCGCTCCTTCGCGTCCTGGTTTCCGTTTCCGTGCTCTTCCCCGTGTCAGTTCCTCTTTAAGGCGCGCTCGGTGAATTTCCTGTCAGCCGTGTTCGCCTCAAAGACTTTAACAGATTATTTAAGTAACGTCCCATTAAAAAAAAAAAAAAAAAGTCTCCCCAGACTCGCATCTTGGTTTGGGTTCTCGCTCTTCAACTTTGTATTAGTCTCGGGTTTTTTGTCCCTGCCCCCGCGAAAACTACCTACTGTGAAGTTCCCACAACCCTATCTTCCTCTTTTTCAGTAGTTACATAAGCATTACCAAAAACCATAATTTTATACCTTTTCTTTATATTTCCTTTATTGCGTCCATCTGCAAAGTTTAAATATTTTTTAATAACACTGATCTTGAGGGTTTTTTAATGGTATACTATTTTAATCATTTCTACATTTTCCTTAAGATTCTTTATTGATTCTCTAATGGTTTTTTTTCTTACTATTTCAGTAAAATACCTTTAATATAAGAAAACTTTAGGGGCTTCAAAGTTAAACTGTCCCAAAGTCCCAATATGCACATTATAAAATTCTTCTTAAGATTTAAAAAAAAAAAAAAAAAATTGTGCAAAGTTGAAAAAGGTTTCAAGGCTTTTAAAACATCTGTTGAACCTTGGTTTTCTATGTATCCTGACTTATCTTACTCCATTACCCTAGCTGTCATCTTAGAACTGATCATTCAATCCCAAAATTGTTGTAACTGCTACTGCCTCTGGTTCACCTATGCTATCCTTCCAGTTCTGACTCACCCTTTTCCTTCCCTCCTTCCTTCCTTCCTTCCTTCCTTCCTTCCTTCTTCATAGAAAATATTCCCCTAACTCCTTAATTCAGAGGTCAGCATTTTTTTTATTTTCTATAAAGGGCTAGATATTAAGCATTTTAAACTTGGAAGGCCTGCAATGGTCTCTATGACAGTTACTCATCTCTGCAGTTGTAACATGAAAGCAACCATAGACCGGACATGAATGAACAGATATGACTGTTCAAGCAAAGTTTTCTTTATAAATGTATGAACTGACTAAGGAAGTTGGTTTCTGACTCTGCAGCTTAATCATCATCTTGCTCATGGTAAACAACATTGTAGTTTCTACAACCCCAAAACTCAAGTTTTATTTTTGTTGTAAATTATTTTGATTTTACCTCCATTTTTTGCTTTATAATGAAATATTTAAGCAATATTAGAGAAGGTTAAGGGGAAGGGAGGGAATCCCAACATTAAGGCACTATGGTCTGCTATAATTTATTAGTTGACACTATTATTGTTCTATAATCTTGTATACTTATTTTGCTACGTTGTCTATCCTATTGTTTTTTTTGAAAGTGGAATACATCCAGTTGTAATGTTAAAGAAAAATATTCAATGACCCTTGTTAAAAATGGGAAGTTAGACTTTATTCAGGACCATTGTAATAGGTACAAGGACAACTGCAATGGGATTTTATAGTAGAAGAAAGAAGTTAGTCTCAACTCTTGAATATAGTATTTGGATTTGTAGCCAAAAACTAGGGTGGGAGGCAGATGAAATTTCAGAGTTCTGCTGAATCAACCTAATAGGATTCTTGCTGAAAAAGACCAGGCTCAACAGACACAAACGGGGGGTTGGTGGAAGATAAGGAAGCTAATTAAGGATGTTCAAGAATGTTCAAATATTTAGGGTGGGAGTTTCTGGTTAATGTGACCTTGTGGAGTTCTTGCTAAAAGTAGATTTTACAAGGAAGTGCACACATGGGACCAAGAGAAAGTTCAGGAGCCTGACTAAAGTTTGGTCAAGCAAAGAATCCTTGTCAGCAACAGAAAAGAAACAAAATGGAAAAATAATTGTAATTTTTTACAGTTAAGAACTTTCCACCTATACCCCCAATTCCAGAAATTAATCATTGCGGTGCATTACCACCATTAATACTTTGGTGTCTTTTATTTTTTTAACTTTGGTGTCCTTTTTAAAGTTATGTTTATAAGATACATAAAATACATTAATGTGTTTCAAAAATTTGTTTATATGTGTTTAATATATTATACACAATATAGAAGGATAATATTAATTCACACAAGTACTTACTCAGAGGCTATTTTGTGCCATATTTTTTTCTGAAATTAAAGTTAAGAAAATGTACATGGAGTTGTTCTATGAATTTAACCATTATATAGATGAGAAAACAAAGGTAAAATGCATTTACAATTTTAAAGCAGCAATTATTGTTGGAGTGAGAACACAAAAGTGTTATTTTGTCTGCTGAGACCATAATATTCACCCTTGTGCTGCAATGAACCCTGTCACATATTTCTGTTGACTTACAGTCCAAGACATAAATTATGCCCCACAACTTTGTTTGTAAATAAAATTTTAATGTAACAGGCATTCCCTTTTATTTGTCTATAGCTGCTTTCATGCTGCAACTGGAAATTTCAGTAGTTTTGAAAGAGACAATATGGCACATAAAGCCAAAATTGTTTACTATCTAGTCTTTACACCACCCAGAGTTCAGTTTAGAGCCTGCGCAGTTTCAGTCTTTGGTATGTTAATTGGAATGAAATCAACACTAAGAGAGTTAGAGGGCGTGGTGAGCCTGTGAATTCTTGTGCTATTTCAAGGAATCCCTTTCTCAAGCTCCTCTTTCTCCACAATCTCCCAGTACTTTCTGTTTCCACTGGTTCCCCTTTTCAGTCCTTGAGCTGTGATTTAGACCATGTTCTGGGATGAAATGGTCAGAAGAGAGAGAAAGAAAACATAAAAATAATATATGTTGGCCCTACTGTCTCAGAACTGCAACTTCTCTCAATAGAGGGGAAAGTTTCCTAACTCTTACTTTTTGTTCTTGTGAGCTCCCTTAGCTGCCACTGTTACCATGACAACAAAGTGGCCTCAGGGCTTGGGAAAGAGATTGGAGAAAAGAAAGGGGGGAAGGGAAGGCAAATTCTGCACTTTCTGAGCATTAGGAGTTCCGTTTGCTATTCTCAAATTAGTGTTAGATAAGGGCTTCTCCTGGATCATTCTATCTGCACTGCACTGCTCACTTGTGGAATTCTGGATGTGTTAGGTACAGGCTAGGAGATACATGCATATCTCAGGCCAGTAGATACATGATAAGGGAAACATAAAAAGAAGGAAAAGGAAAGGAAAAGAAAGGAAAGGAAAGGAAGGGAGGGAGGAGAGAAAAGAAAGAAAAAAAGAAAGAAAACACACCACCAAATCAGTAGTACTTCACAATCAATTGTTCTTTGATTCCCAGTCACTGTTTATTTTCAGTCTTTAAATAGCTGTTCCATACATTTTATTCAACGTTTATAGCTACCTTCAGGGGAAGAAACAGGGTGGAGTGTGCTTACCTCATCTTACCTGGAAAAGGAACCTTGAATGCAGCTTTCTCCACTTTTTAAATTTTGGCCAAAAAATTGTTTAATTTATGTTCACAAATTCATATTATACTCATAAAATATGTGAAACCCAAGTTCTTCATTTTAGTTTCTATGCCTTTCAATTCTGTTTTAATATATTTGTATTCTTAGTAAATTTTCAAATATTTGTCAGTTATAATGATACCAAGTATCACTTTTTTGTTACAGGAATAAGACTGTCACTTTTATTTTTTATTTTTTAAATATGAAGTTTTCTTTTTTTAAGATGTATTTATTTATTTTAGAGAGAAAGAGAGCATGTGCAGGGGGTTAAGGGCAGAGGGAGAGGGAGAGAGTCTCAAGCCGACTCTGTGCTGAGTGCGGAGCCCGATGTGGGACTCAGTTTCACAGCCCTGAAATCATGACCTGAGCCAAAACCAAGAGTCTGACACTCAACTGACTGTGCCTCCCAGGTGCACCAAGATTGTCACTTTTAGGGGCACCTGGGTGGCTCAGTCGTTAAGCGTCTGCCTTCGGCTCAGGTCATGATCCCAGGATCCTGGGATCAAGCCCCGCATCGGGCTCCCTGCTCGGCAGGGAGTCTGCTTCTCTCTCTCACTCCCCCTTGCTTGTGTTCCCTCTCTCGCTGTGTCTCTCTCTGTCAAATAAATAAAATCTTTAAAAAAAAATGCCACTTTTAATATGAAATGCAGATTTTAGTAAATGTTTCCTATATTAATATTTCTAAAATTTTCTAAAGCAATACACCTAGTGGGTATCAAAAATGGCAGGAAACTTTGCTCTGAGTGTCATGTTATATTTTAAATTTAGATGAATTTTACATGACATGATATTATTTATTCTAATTTTAAAATGTGTTGTTTGATTTACCAAAATTTTGAAATAAATATAATGGATATATTTATGTCAGCTACAAAATGGACCGTCTGCACTTTATTTTTTTAAAGATTTTATTTATTTATTTGAGAGAGAGAATGAGCAGAGGGAGAGAGAGAGAGAAGCAGACTCACTGCTGAGCAGGAAGCCTGATGCAGGACTTAATCCCAGGACCTGGAAATCATGACCTGAGCCGAAGGCAGACACTTTACTGACTGAGCCACCCAAGCACCCCAGAACCTTTGCATTTTAAAGTCAGCTTTCATGGAGCTAAATTTAAAATTCAGAACTTGGGGCACCTGGTTGGCTCTGTCAGTAGAACATGTGACTCTTGATCTTGGGGTGGTGAATTCAGCCCCACATTAGGGGTAGAGTTTACTAAATAAATAAATAAATAAGCAAGTAAATTAAATTCAGGACTTCCTGAACATATATTTGTGCCAGAATAAGCTATGCCTACACTATTCAGTTAATTGTCAAACATCTTCTCATAATACCCCTTTATAATATGCTCCTTGCTCTTTATTCCTCTCCTTTCTCCACAAATTGACAGTAACAATTATGTGTTCTAGTCTTCCATGTGCCTTTAGAGTGGTCTCTACTCCAGGATCTCCACACTATCAGACTAATATTCTCCTCACTAAGATATTCCTAAAACCTCTTCATTGATGCCTTATAAATTTGGCTATTATTGTGCTTATGATTACATACTTTATTGTCTTCAAAAACTTACTTTTTCTTCTTTCTAATCAGTTCCCCAAAACTTACAGAATGAAACATATGCTTTCTTTATTTTTGAAAGTTAGTTGGAATTCCTTGAAGTTCTGCCAAGTTGTAGAAAGTATATAGAAAACAAAAAGAGCAAGCAGAATATAATCAGAAAAACATGGAATAGCAGTAATCATAGTTGGACATCTTTTCTAATTTACTTTTCTAATACTTACAATTATAATAACTTATGCATTATATATATAAATATCTTTTGCTTTATTGATTTTTATTTCCTTTTATAAGTGTAGAAGTCTCAAGTGTAGACATTGGAAATCTGCATATATCTTAGGTCTTGTCTGATCTCACCTTTCTTGGTGTATTTCTCTCCTAAAGATGTACTCTCCTTATACTTACATGGATTCTTTGAAAGTGGATTTATGAGTGTGTATGTTTGTGTACATGTGTTTGTTTGCATTTACGTGAATGCACATATGATCATAATAATGGTAGGAACAATGATTATAGATAAAACTATGATGGTATAGTATGTGTCACAACTCTACTTTTAGGGCTTTGCTTTGATCACATACACATACAATTTCATCATGGACATTATTTTAGCCATTAGATAGATAAAGACATTAAGGATACAGTTCAAAGCCCATATTTCTAAATGCAAAATATCCTCAGGGATAAACTCTTCATATCTGTTCAGTTTTTTCAGACCCATTAGTATGATGGGTCTATTGTGGGTATTTGTTAGAGTTCACAAAGCTGTCCTTCTGTCTTACTCTCTCTTCCTCATGGAATGTCCCAGAAGTGGATTATGATTATATATGATCTGATCATATATAATCAGATTATACACACACACACACACACATATATATATATCAGTAGATAAGTATGTAAATATATATAAACATCTGTGTAGCAATATATGGTTTATACAATATATATACATGTTTGTTACTAAATTACTAAGTATATATAGTTACTAAGTGTGATATAGAGATTAGGGCTTAGACATGTGGTCTTCTCTACACCCACAATCCAGAGTCCTTACTCACAGGGAAGAGCTGGATTTCCTAGAATTCACCTGGTATGTATTACTCTTATGGATTTTGTCCATTACACAATTTTGTGGTTAGTTCAAGTCATACTTTGAAATTGTCTTAGCTTCATGTTAAAACAAAACACTATAAACCTCTGAACTTCAAAAATCTCTGAGCCCTGAAATGTTTCATCAACAATGTCAGTAGGAAAAGGCAGCTGGAAAAAGAGTGTTTAATTTCTTCTTCATGTTAAGTCCAATAACTAGGAGGCTAGGAAGCCCAGGAAAGCTCTAAAGAATTAACCATGACTGAAGTGAAAGTACAGGATCCATAAATAGTTGTTGAATTTACTTTGACCCAGTATTTTTCTATCTGAGAAAGAAACACGCACATGACAATATACATATTTGTTCATCATGAAACTAATTATCACAAAATACTTATTTTTGGAGGTTCATACAGGCAAAAGAATCATGATTTCCTCAAAATTCCTTGATTATCCACATGGAGATGCAGGTAACTAAGGTAACAAGGTATTATATATGTTGGTGAATTGTGAAGAAATTATATGCCATATTCATAGATGTATGAGTAGAATGAGCAGAGCTGTGGATAAATCAGTAGGTAGGACTCATATCAACTTTATCTCTATACAGCAGGATGCAACTAAATAATTTTAATCATCAAAAAGACCATATTGGGGCACCTGGGTCATCAAAAAGACCAAATTGGGGCTCAGTCAGTTAAGCAGCTGACTTCAGCTCAGGTCATGATCTCAGAGTCCTGGAATCAAGTCCCGCAATGGGGGGGGGGTCCCTGCTCAGCGGGGAGTCTTCTTCCCCCTCTCCCTCTGCCCCTCCCCCACTCTCTCAAGTAAATAAAATATTTTAAAAAGACCAAATTATATTTTGGGTACTTGCATGGCTTATTTAAATAAGGATAGGGAGGTTGATGCAGCATTTCACTCACTTTTGTGAAATGAAATATTTTTTTAAAGACTTCATTTATTTATTTATTTGAAAGAGAGAGAGAGAGAGTGAGAGAGCATGAGCAGGGGGGGAAGCAGACTTCCCTGCTGATCAGGGAGCCCGATACGGGGCTCAATGCCAGGAACCTGGGACCACAACTCGAGCTGAAGGCAGTCACTTAACCAACTGAGCCACCCAGATGCCCCTGTGAAATGAAATATTGAGTCACCCACATGGCATCCACTCTGCTGTGTGTGGAGGATACATGAGTGTTCTGAGCAGATGAAGGTCCTGCTGCTTTGATACAGCAAATAAGTGGTCCTTCTGACAGGTAAGGAAATGATTTATATTGCCATAAAAACAATGCAGTATAAAAACTAACAGTAAAGAATTTTATGGACTGAATGTTTATGCCCCACCCCAATCATATGTTGAAGTCCTACTCCCCAAAGCAATGGTACGTTGGGAGGTAATTGGGTTTAGGTTAGGTCTTGAGGATAAGCCTCTCATAATATGACTAGCATATATATATGAATTAATATTCTAGCTGCCTCTCCATATTCTTCATATATTTTCTGTCCAGTTGTTGGGGTTTTGGTAATTGAATTTGAATTTTTATGTTCTTCTGTGTAATGAATGATTGAATGATTAAATGCTAAATACAAAAGTTTGTTTTTTTTTCCACAACCACCTTCCTACTTTTGTTTTTGCCACAAAAGTATTTTTTCAGCCACACTAAATTGATATTTTAGCTAAATGTTATCATTTTTTTGAGTAAGCTCTACACCCAGCGTGGTGCCTGAACTCAAGATCCTGAGATCAAGAGTTGCATGCTCTACAGACTGGGCCAGCCAAGCACCCCAACTAAATATTATTTTGAAGGTAAACGTGTTACATTAAATTGAGTAAAAAGGAAAGAAATTATCACCTAACATTTGTATGGTTGTCTACTTGTAATATTTTAGCAAACACGTATTTTTAATAATTTAAATTTTTCCAGTTTTATTGATAAATAATTGGCATATAACATTATGTAAGTTTAAGGTGTACAACCTGTTGATTTGATACACTTACATATTTCAGAGTGATTACTATCATAACATTAGCTGACACCTCAGTCACATCATATAATTATCATTTTTTTTGTGGTGAGAACTAAAGATTTACTCACTTAGCAACTTACAACTATATAATACAGTTTATTAGCTATAATTCAACACTGTACATTAGATCCACAGAATTTATTCATTGTATAACTAGAAGTTTTACCTTTTGACCAACGTCACCCCATTTTCCCAAGCGCTAACCCCCTTTAAGAGCCACTCTACTCTGTTTCTATGAGTTCATCTTTTTAGAATACATATAAAAGTGATGTCATACAGTATCTGTCTTTCTCTATCTGATTGATTTCACTTAGCATAATGCCCTCAAGTTTTATCCAAGTGGTTGCAAATGGCAGAATTTCCTTCTTCTTGTGGCTGAATGATATTCCATTGTATAGATATATGCCATGTCTTTTGTATCCATTCATATACTGGCAGATATACATTATACAATTGTAATAAAAGTTTTCATAGTATTTCATTGTATTGATGGGCCACACTGATTTTCCAGTTTACCAATTTTGCCTTGATATTTCAATATTTGGGGGAGTTTTGTTTATGTTGTTATTGTTGTTTGATACAAGAAACAATGTTGAAACAAACATCCTTAAACATAAAAATAAACATGTATACTAAAATGTATACATTTTTGTAGCAGAGATTCTTAGAGCCAGAAGGTATCCCTCTAAAATATTGCTAGATATTGCCAAATTGCTTTTAAAATCTTCTCATGTCAGGGTGCCTAGGTGGCACAGTCAGTTGAGCGTCCTACTCTTGGTTTCAGCTCAGATCATGATCTCAGGGTTGTGAGGTTGAGCCCCATTTGGGGCTCCACACTCAGCATGGAGTCTTCTTCAGACTCTCTCTCCCTCCCCATCAGCCCTCCAAACTGCACTCTCTCTCAATCTAAAATAAATAAATCTTTAGAAAAATAAAATAAAGGGCACCTGGATGGCTCAACTGGTTAAGCGTCTGCCTTTGGCTCAGGTCATGATCCCAGAGTCCTGGGATTGAGTCCTGTGTTGGGCTCCCTGCTCTGCGGGGAGCGTGCTTCTCCCTCTGCCTCTGCCTCTCTCTGTGTGTCTCTCATGAATAAATAAATAAAATCCTTAAAAAATAAAATCTTTTCATGTCACAAGATGGCATGATTTTTACTCATTTTCCTATATGGACTCAGAAGCATTTTGATATTTATAAAACATCACACCATTTATAACTTTTGAATAATTTAACCATTTTGAATAAATTAACCAATTTTGACCATTTCATTACTCTCTGTTTTTCTTACCTAAACCTCTCTTATCTGCAAAATTATCTCCCACCTAAACCACAGGAGGTCAAGTAACCAGAGGAGAGAACAAAGGAACAGAGGCTGAGGAGAGAAGACAAGTTTGGAAAAAGACTCTGATATTGCTTCTTGTGGATTGTTGTTTTTAGAATATTGCCCAGGTGTTACAAAGCCATGTTTTAAGTATCAAGGTATAAAACAATACATTACAACAGTTACACACAGAAGCAATGAGTTTATTTTTTATATGCATGGTAAAATCCTAGGGTAAGCAAGCCAGGACTCTTGGAAAGCTTCAGAACATCCTCATGGATCCAGCATCCATCAGATTTCCATTTTTGCACTCTTAGTTGGTAGCTTTCTACCTCTTCCTCCAGTCCTCCAGTATGCTTTCAGAAAGGACATCAGGATTCTGCTCAAATGCTCACACAGGTAGCCGTCGTATGGGACTCTTATCCAGGTAAAAATTATCCCTGTACCACTTCCATTGTGGCTTCTGCGTAGGGTTTCTTCAAAAGAGACATACCTGATGTTTAGTCAAAGCCATGGAGGGCACCTGGGTGGCTCAGTTGGTTAAGCGACTGCCTTCAGCTCAGGTCATGATCCCAAGGTCCTGGGATCGAGTCCCACATCGGGCTCCCTGCTCAGCGGGAAGCCTGCTTCTCCCTCTCCCACTCCCCCTGCTTGTGTTCCCTCTCTCGCTGTGTCTCTCTCTGTCAAATAAATAAATAAAATCTTAAAAAAAAAAAAAGCCATGGAACACATGACCTGTGCTGTGACACAATTTATGAGAACAGCTTTTAGCAGGGTTGGACACCTGCAATGAGTTCAGTGAACACTATCAATGATTTATTTATTTCTCACATGCATTGATTGTTTGCAACCTCAAACAATCCCAATGGTATATTTATTTTCCACATGTTAGAGAAGAACAAACTGAGACTAAACAGAGCCATGTCTTGGGGCACCTGGGTGGCTCAGATGTTTAAGCATCTGCCTTCGGCTCAGGTCATGATCTCCAGGTCCTGGGATCAAGCCTCATGTCAGGCTCCCAGCTCAGCGGGGAGTCTGCTTCTCCCTCTCCCTCTGCCTCTCCCCCTGCTTGAGCTCTCTCTGTCTCTCTCTCTCTCGAATGAATGAATGAATGAATGAATGAATGAATGAATGAATGAATAAATAAATAAATAAATAAATAAATAAATAAATAAAGCCACTTCTCTTGCTTGGAATCTTGCCCTAAATAGCAGGAATAGCATATAAGTGACACAATAAAAAATATTAAACTTATTTTTTAAGATTTTATTTATTTATTTGAGAGAGAGAATGAGAGAGAGAGAAAGAGCCAGGGGAGGGGCAGAGAAGCAGACTCCCTGATGAGCAGGGAGCCCGATGTGGGACTCGATCCCAGGACTCTGGGATCATGACCTAAGCTGAAGGCAGATGCTTAACCAACTGAACCACCCAGGCACTCTTAAACTTATTTTTAAACAGTAAGTATCATTGTCATCACAAACCACTTGGCATGGTTACTGGCCCTTTAAAAGTCCTTCCTCTGTCTTGTCTTCCTTCGCTCCCTGTATGTTCTTCCCATTCTACAGCAATGCATTACATGGGCACAACTGAGGTCTTATGTTGACTCTATCTTTGGCTCTGGCCCTGAGTGTCAGTTCCCATATTATAATAGATCCTGTCTGGGCTAGCATTAAACCATAGGCAAAAATGTCCTTTGGTAGACTCTAGAATTAGAGGAGAAGGTCTCATATGGTAATGACTGGGAGGTCAGAATCTTCTAAAAAATAGGATATTTGGGCTTTGCAAGGACAAAGATTCAACATATTGGTATCTGAAACAGTGTTGCCACCCATAACCTTGAATTGAAAATATGTACGACTATTGAAAGTCCATGCTCCATTCCACTGGTAGAAGGAATGTACTAGGTAAGTGAAAATAGACCACAGAACTCTTGGTTTATCCTTAACACAATGAATTATGAAAATTCCTGTAGGTCAGCTTAGCATCCTGATTGGTGCCAGGAACCATGGAGGATGTGCTTGGTGCCTGATCCCACTGTAGTGCTGAAGAGGCACAAGGGCACTCTTGCAAGCTTACATCCAAAGAGGTTTTTTAAGGTAGCTCGAAATGGAACTTAATTTTTTTTGAAATATTACATTGTATAAGTTTAAGGTATACAACATGCTGATTTGACACAATTATTATTGCAATATTATTATTACCATAACAACATCTAACACTTCTATCACTTCACATAATTATCACTTATTTTCTGTAACGAGAACATTTAAGACCTAGTTAGCAACTTCTAAGTATATAATACAGTATTGTTAGCTGTAATTATTATGTTGTGCTTTGTATCCTCAGAACTTACTCATCTTCTTACAGCAAGTTTGTACACTCTGACCAGCATCCCCCTTTCCCCCCTACCCCTAGCCCCTGTTTACCACCATTCTACTCACTGTTTCTATGAGTTTGCTTTTTTTAAGTTTCCACATACAAGAGATATCATGTAGTATTTGCCATTCTCTGTCTGACTTATCTCTGAATAAATATTTTTACTGGGAGACCATAAAAACTGAGAGAGGAGGATTCCCACAGCTATACACAAGTAACTGGAAAACCAGTAGACACTGAACATGTATTAGAATAGAGTGCAGTACAGGTAATTTTTCTCTTTTGACCACCCCTTTATCACCATTCCTACAGCAGAGTCTGGAACACTTCTGGCATTAAATATATATTTGTGTGCATATGTGTATACATAGATATAAATACAATAATTAGATTATGGAACAAAATTTTGTTTAAAAATGTGAATGTCCTTGCTCAAACTCAATATTCTGCCGATTCAAGCTTTATGATCATCTTTATCACCACATTTGTGGTGCAGGAACAGACTATTGATATTTGAAGCATTACTAGAATAATTATCTATTTTACCTCTTCATAAAAAGCCAAAAGAACAATTATAGGATTAGAATTATTTTCCTATATTTACACAATTTATTTATGTAAATTATGAAAAGTAGCATTGCTATCACTAGGAATGATAATGTGTTCCCACTCTACTTGATCTAGTCAAAATCGGTATTTACATGTTAAACAATTTTCCCTGGTAATTCAATTTAATATTTCAGTACTTAAAATTTTTAGGAATTGTACCCTTTGTATCTGTTATTTTATTTCATAGAGCATTTCAGTGGTCATATTATTTTCCATTAGGCTGAGTACTCAGGAGGACGGTTGCCCAAACCATGCTAATGGATTCCAAAATTTCAGGTGGAAGCTCCTTAGAATTTTTCATCTTTTAAAAGTTTATTTTCCGGGCGCCTGGGTGGCTCAGTTGGTTAAACGACTGCCTTCGGCACAGGTCATGATCCTGGAGTCCCAGGATCAAGTCCCGCATCCGGCTCCCTGCTCGGCAGGGAGTCTGCTTCTCCCTCTGACCCTCCTCCCTCTCATGCTCTCTGTCTCTCATTCTCTCTGTCTCAAATAAATAAATAAAATCTTTAAAAAAAAAGTTTATTTTCCAACAATTTTCTGGTTCATTTCTTCTACAAACCTAGATGAAAGATTTCTGTACACCAGGTTTTGGGCTTTTATTAGTAGTATTTAGGTAAAGGAATAATTCAAATAAAATCCACAAAAGAAGACAGACGAAAAACTTAGCTGTTGTAATACAAATAGGAGTATAAGAGTTAGATTTTGCATAGTTTCCCTTTGATTGCAAATGGGTGGGACTTAGCATATGTCATCAGATCAAAGAATCATCAATAAATATAAGATGTACCTTAATGAAAGAAAAGTTATAATGGTCATAATCCTTAGTTTGTACTTATTAAAAAAGCCCTTTGCATATTATATAGATAGAGCACTTATATATTTAAAAAATGAAACTAATTAACTAGGTTCTCAAAAGTATCTGCACAGTCTGCATACAATTCTTCAGAATCAGGTTTAGACTCAGAGTCATAGATCTTCTTAATGTTTAATGTAATGTCTCCCAGTGTTGTTATTAGAGATTGTGATGTAGCATTTCTTAATAGAAACTCCTTCTTTGTCCCTGAGACTTTCCTCCAAGACACTGACATCAGTTCTACAGAACTTTATGTTGGTGATCTAACTAGAAAATACCAATGTAAGGATTTTTAGACCAAATTTATGTGTGTATATTTAATGACACTGTGCTCTCTGAGATGTCATTAATTATAAGAAGCTTCTCTCTCTCTTTCTCTCTCTCTCTCTCTCTCTCTCTCTCTCGGATGGAAAATGTGAGAATATGTGCGTGTTAAAATTGATGAAACTGAAAATTGATGTTTGAAGTGATTTATAAAAGGAGTACTAATTGTTGAGCTGATTCTTGGTGAATGCATAGTTAGATCCAGCAAGGTGAGACTCCTTACCCAGAAAGAATAGGTGCTAAGGAGGTGAGAAGAAATGCACATCATGGTGATTTATTAATAGAGTGATGGGTTGTGAAGAAGCAGTCTCAACCAAAAGGCAAGATTTTATCATGTGGTGCTGACTACTTGATGGGGTGTCTTCAGATTCCAATCTTGTTTATAGTTGAAAAAATTCTATAGTCTAGAAACACTAGAGGTGTGGCATGTGAGAGATTGAAATAGCCTTATTTGATTTGAAACTTTAATAAGAGGAAAATTTTCTTTGTCACTTTGTACCCAGTATATGCGAGGGACCTCATGGGGGATTAACATAGATGAAGTTTCCATATTCTCTGAGACTGTGGTCCAGTGGGAATCCCCAAGACTTAACAAGAAACTAAACCGTAGGTGGAGAGCTGTACTTGGGAACTCAGAAGAAGGAATCAGACTTGCAATGGGATGCACAAAGAAGACTTCTTGCAGGAAGTGCCAGAAATATGAGGAACAGTGAATGATGATGCAAAATGGGGAGGGCAGAGAGGAGAAGAAAAAGTGTATCCTCCCTCACCACAGGCAAGGGCATGTGAAGAAGCCAGTGGATTCAAAGGGTCTTTGGGAACAGTAATTTGTGAGGATTTCAAGAGCATGAAGGGCAGAGCATAATGGGATTGGGCAGGTGAGAGGAAAGTCAGAAATAATGCAGGAGCAGCCCACAAAAGAATGCATGTGGTGTTGGGGAATTTCGAACTTCTCTGTCTTGTTCTTTGAAATGTTATTCCCTGCCCATGAGGTCTGCCTGTCAGGAAGACAACCAAAACAAATGAGGATGGTTCTTGTCCATTGGCTAGGTCCCTGGGCATTACCAGGTGTGCTATTGAGGAGCCGGGATGGAGGCCACAGAGAGGGTTTCCAGGCTAGTGGACTGGCAGGGATCCTGAATGCTCCTGTTTGCTTCCCTTTCACCGTGCCTCGCAACCCTCCCTCTGAGTGCAGGCTCAGGTCTCTTAGTCATATCGCACATGTGCTTAGGATGGATACATTGATTGGAACATTCAGAGGGGCTAGCTCACAGCGCCCTCTGACGTCCACAAGTGGGAGGCTAAGAGCAGACTTAAAAAGAATGCTGTGTAGAAGACTCAAGGGCGGCTGAGCCAAAGGGACCCTACCGGAGCGCACAGTTGATGCCTGTAAGGGGCGCCGAGGTGCTGCGGTCCTGTGTGGGCGCACCTCTTAAAGGCCCTTTCTTCCTGGAGTGTATGTCCTGCTTTGCCTCTGTCTTCTTACAGGCTCTTTGATTTCCGGACACAAACCTCGTGATTTTCTCCATTGTGTCACAGCAGAGAGCTTTCCTGCTGCATTGCCTTCATCAGCTGCTTGTGGGGATGAAGTAGCAATAGTTAGTCAAACCTAATACTGGTATATTAGTAATACTTTATTTATCAAGGATAAATAGTACATACCTGAACATAACAAACTTGGCCTAGAGATTTGAACAAAAACTGCCCTAGGTTCTAAGAGCTCAAGCTGCATCCTTAGGATGACCCTAGACTCCCCACACTTCACCCCACCCCCCACACCTCGCCCCACCCCCACTCTGGGATTAAAGTACATGCTTGAGAAAATTCAAGCAAAAGAATTTGCAGTTTGTGGCAGCCAACTCTTGATAAGTGTCCTAGTTTCCCAGTCTGTGTGGGAAGGTAGGAGCCTAACTTTGATAAGCGCTAGATAACAAACCCAGATGAGTTCCATATGGATCAATCCCATTTCCCACTTCTTGTAATTTTTCACTTCCCTGACTCTTTCGAGGCCCCGCTCACCCCCTCCCTACTCCCTCATTTTCCTTTAAAAGGACCAATCACCTCTGAGCAAATAGAAGTTGAGTTCAAGTCACATATTTGTGATTAAATTATGTCCTTACACTTTAACTAGTGTGTGGCTTTGTTATCTTTGATAGTTATGGTCTCCACAGCTTGGATCTGGATTGGAACCACCATTGGACTCTCCTCAGACATTACAACTGGACTTCTCAGCAGCAAAGAGACCTTTGTGTCATCTTCAAACTTCTTGCTGTTATGGTGGTGAGTCCAAGTCCTGATCTAATGCTCTGGACAAATGTCTGTTGAAGCATTATGAGGACAGATTTTGCTTCTTACAATTTTGAGTACATACTGAAACTAAGGTAGACTCCCAGACTTCTTTTTTATTATTATTAACTTATAATGTATTATTTGTTGCAGAGATACAGGTCTGTGATTCATCAGTCTTACACAACATACAGTGCTCCCCCACAACACATACCTTCCCTAATAGCCATCACCCAGCCACCCCATCCCTCCTACCCCCCTCCACTCCAGCAACCCTCAGTTTGTTTCCTGAGATTAAGAGTCTCTTATGGTTTGTCTCCCTCTCTGGTTTCATCTTGTTTCATTTTTTCCTCTCTTCCCCTATGATCCTCTGCCTTGTTTCTCAAATTCTTGATATCAGTGAGATCATGTGATAATTGTCTTTCTCTGATTGACTTATTTAGCTTAGCATAATACCCTCTAGTTCCATCCATGTCATTGCAAATGGCAAGATTTCATTTTTGATGGCTGAATAATATTCCATTGCATATATACACCACATCTTCTTTATCCATTCGTCTTTCGGTGGATATCTGGGCTCTTTCCATGGTTTGGCTATTGTGGACATTGCTTCTATAAACATTGGGGTTCAGTGCCCCTTTGGATTACTACATTTGTATCTCTGGGGTAAATACCCAGTAGTGCATTTGCTGGGTCATAGGGTAGCTGTATTTTCAACATTTTGAGGAACCTCCATACTGTTTTCAAGAGAAGCTGCACCAGCTTGCATTCCCACCAACAGTGTAGGAAGGTTTACATTTCTCTGCATTCTTGCCAGCATTGTCATTTCCTGACTTGTTCATTTTAGCCATTCTGCTTGGTGTGAGGTGGTAGCTCATTGTGGATTTGACTTGTATTTCCCTGATGCTGAGTGATGTTGAGCACTTTTTCATGTGTCTGTTGACCATTTGGATGTCTTCTTTTCAGAAATGTCTGTTCATGTCTTATATGATATGATACTTTATGTGGAAAACCCAAAAGATTCCACCCCAAAACTGCTAGAACTCATACAGGAATTCAGTAAGGTGGCAGGATATAAAATCAATGCACAGAAATCAGTTGCATTTCTATACACCAGTGAGACAGAAGAAAGAGAAATGAAGGAGTCAATCCCATTTACAATTGCACCCAAAACCATAAGATACCTAAAAGTAAATCTAACCAAAGAGGCAAAGAATCTGTACTCAGAAAACTATAAAATACTCATGAAAGATATTGAGAAAGACACAAAGAAATGGAAAAACATTCCATGCTCATGGATTGGAAGAACAAATATTGTTAAAATGTCTGTGCTACCTAGAGCAATCTACACATTTAATGCAATTCCTATCAAAATGCCATCAACTTTTTTCACAGAAATGGAACAAATAATCCTAAAGTTTGTGTGGAACTAGAAAAGACCCCAAATAGCCAGAAGAATGTTGAAAAAGAAAAGAAAACCTGGTGGCATCACAATTCTGGACTTCAAGCTCTATTACAAAGCTGCAATCATCAAGACAGTATGGTACTGGCACAAAAACAGACACATAAATCAATAGAACAGAATAGAGAACTCAGAAATGGACCCTACCCTCTATGCTAGACTCCCAGACTTTTAATGAAAGGTATCTGCTGGGATGGAAGTCCTTCTTGCTGTTCCCCTTCTTGTTTTGAGTAGGGCTCCTACTCTAATTCTTGAGCTAGAACAAAATTTGTCTTCCTGGTCTTTTTGACATATATCAGCCATTTCACTTATCCCCCATGCCCCACCCCTGGCAACCACCAATTTATTCTATCTATGAGTTTGTTTGTTCATTTTAGATTTCACATATAAATGAGATCATACAGTATTTGTCTTTCTCTGTTTGACTTGTTTCACTTAGCATGTTGTCACAAATAGCAGGGTCCCCTTTTTGTGACCAAATACTATTTCATTGTGTGTATGACTGTGTGTGTGTGTGTGTGTGTGTTTTCTATGTATATGTCATTGGACAGTTAGGTGGTTTCCATGTCTTGGCTATTGTATATAAAGCTGCAGTAAACATGAGGATGCAGATATCTTTTAAAGATAGTGATTCAGGGTGCCTGGGTGGCTCAGTTGGTTAAGCGACTGCCTTTGGCTCAGGTCATTATCCTGGAGTCCCGGGATCGAGTCCCACATCGGGCTTCCTGCTCAGCGGGGGATCTGCTTCTCCCTCTGACCCTCTTCCCTCTCGTGCGCTCTGTCTCTCATTCTCTCTCTCAAATAAATAAATAAAATCTTTAAAAAAAAAAAAAAAGATAGTGATTCACTTTCCTCATGTAAATAACCAGAAGAGAAATCCTGGATTTTATGGTAGTTCTATTTTTAAATTTTTGGTGGACCTCCATACTGTTTTCCATAGTGGTTGCACCAAATTACATTTCCACCAACAGGTGCAATTGGGTTTCTTCCCTTCTGTATCCTTGGCAATACTAGTTAGTTTTTGTCGTTTTGATAATTGCCATTCATTATTTAATTCTGGTTCTCCTTGAGGTCTCTTTGTTCTCTCAACTTAATCCCGTTTCTCCAATGGGAACTTCTCAGTTGATGGAACACCCCATCTTCTTTTTAAATTATTATTATGTTCAAATAGCCAATATATAGTACACCATTAGTTTTTGATTTAGTGTTCAACAATTCATTAGTTGCGTATAATACCCAGTGCTCATCACCACACACATCCTCCTTAATACTCATCGCCCAGTTACCCCATCCCCCACACCCCTCCCTTCTGTAACCCTCAGTTTGGTTTCCAGAGTCCATAGTCTCTCATGGTGTGTCTCCCTCTCTGATTTCTTCCAATTCAGTTTTCCCTCCCTTCCTCTATGGTCCTCTATGCTATTTATTATATTCCACATATGAGTGAAACCATATGATAATTGTCTTTCTCTGCTTGACTTATTTCACTTAACATAATCCCCTCCAGTTCCATCCATGTCGATGCAACTGGTGGGTAGTCATCCTTTCTGATGGCTGAGTAAATATTCTACTGTATATATGAACCACATCTTCTTTATCCATCTGTCTGTTGAAGGGCATCTCAGCTCTTTCCACAGTTTGGCTATTGTGGACATTGCTGCTATGAACATTGGAGTGCATGTGCCCCTTCCTTTCATTACATCTGTATCTTTGGGTAAATGCCTATTAGTGCAATTACTGGGTTGTAGGATAGTTCTATTTTTAACTTTTTGAGGAACCTCCATACTGTTTTCCAGAGTGGTTGTTCCAGCTTGCATTCCCACCCCGTCTTCAACTCCAAGTGACAATATACTACTACATCACTAACTCTCTCTACTTCTTTTTGGCATCATTAACTAACTAAAAATAATTTGGAACTTTATTGGCTTCTTTGGGAAATTTAATATCTCCCCACACTGGCTCCTCTAAGGATTCTATCTTTCCATTACTTCCGCTCCTCCTTTTACCACCTTTGCTCTTTGTATCCTTTCACATGTCTTCCTTCAAGTCTTGCCTTCTCCACCCTCTCTTCACTCCTGCCAGACATTTCTTTTCTGACTCCAGCTCCTCAAGTCCCTATAGTCACTGGAATTTTAGGCCTTGGCCCTATCGGGGCTCTCAAAAACTGTAAAACTCCAAAAAGCAACTACCTGAGGCAGAAAAGAAAAGAAAAAAAAAATCTAATTGGAAACAGAATGGATATTTTATCCACTCAGAGAGGCTTTATTTTTACTTTTTTTTGATGTAGTGTTCCATGATTCATTGTTTGCATATAACATCCAGTGCTCCATGCAGAACGTGCCCTCTTTAATGCCCATCACCAGGCTAACCCATTCTCCCACCCCCTCCCCTCTAGAACCCTCAGTTTGTTTCTCAGAACCCATAGTCCACTCAGAGAGGCTTTAGAGATGGCCAGAGAGCTGCTCTATGTCACCTCAGTCTCTCTCCTAAAATGTATTCCACAGCCCTATAAGATTACCTATCAGAGCAAGGGAAATCTTTTTTTTTTTATTTAAATGATTTTATTTATTTATTTGACAGAGAGAGACACAGCAAGAGAGGGAACACAAGCAGGGGGAGTGAGAGAGGGAGAAGCAGGCTTCCTATGGAGGGGGGAGCCTGATGTGGGGCTCGATCCCAGGACCCTGGGAGCATAACCTGAGCCGAAGGCAGACACTTAACGACTGAGCCACCCAGGTGCCCCAGAGCAAGGGAAATCTTAAAAGACTTCTCCATAATTATTGGTAAAAAGCTTAAACCTCATATTGAACAGATAATCTTTAACATTTCCCATTTGCCATTAATACATTTGCAATAAAAATATAAAATGGGGCAATAAAAAAGAGAGAACCAACTCTTATATAAGCTAGTGAGTTTTGTATTATGTTTATGCCTGACTCTTAACTAAAATTTTAAAACTGAAAATCATAAAATCTTTCCTTGCATTTGTGTGTGTGTGTGTGTGTAATTTTCCAATCTTCTGATGGTACTACCTAATTTATTTATAGGTATTCCTTAAAGGATTTCTATCATAATTGGCTTAGAGAGAAATAAACACTTATATAAATTAAATATTTCTATATCCCAGAAATATAGGAACCAACTGAAATGTTTTATTTTTTAAATATTTTATTTATTATTTTGAGAGAGAGAGAGCGTGAGAGAGTGAGCATAGAAAGGGGCAGAGAGAGGGAGAAAATGTCGAGCAGTCTCTGTGCTGAGTGTGGAGCCCAATGCAAGGCTTGATCTCACAACCCTGAGATCATGACCTGAACAGAAATCAAGAGCCAGACACTTAACCGACTGAGCAATGCAAGCACCCTTCAGCTCAAATGTCTTAAACTGTACATGGTTTAGGTAAATCTTTGGTAAATAGGACTACTTTTTTTTATTATTATGTTCAGTTAGCCAGCATATAGTACATCATTAGTTTTTGTTTTGTTTTGTTTTTTGTTTTAAATTTTTGTTGTTATGTTAATCACCATACATTACATCATTAGTTTTTGATGTAGTGTTTAGTGATTCATTAGTTGTGTATAACACCCAGTGCTAATCACAACATGTGCCCTCCTTAATACCCATCACCTGGTTACCCCATCCGCCACCCCCCTCCCTTCTATAACCCTCAATTTATTTCCCAGAGTCCATAGTTTCTCATGGTTTGTATCCCTCTCTCATATCTTCCTGTACATTTTCCCCTCCATTCCCCTGTGGTCCGCGCTGAAGACTACTTTTTTAAAGTTTTTATTTTAATTCCAGTTAGTTGACATACAGTGTAATATTAGTTTCAGGTGTACAATATAGTGATTCAATAATTCCATACATAAAGAAGACTAATTTAACATTGTTGATTTAAAAATACAGGTATATCCTCAGAGAACATTAAATATAATGCAAGAATACATTTTATTCTACTTCCATTTACTAGTCAAATAAACTAATATTATAAATACTAGATGTTTAAGATTATACAAATAAAATTAATTTTAATAAAATTGAGTCATTATTCTGACAAACTTCATTTTAACAATAATTGTGTTTTGTAATATGTCTGCTTCAAAATATTTTCCAAAATATTTTGGTAACTTACAACTTTAGAGTTATGCAAAATTAAGTAATAGATATCCATTGAATATCTAAATAATTTCTAGATAAGCTAAAGTGCTGAAACATTTATTATTAAGCATAAGTTTACATATGTAAACTTTACATATGTTTAGCTTCCTACTTTCATATGGTACAAAAAGGCTAAATATATTAGGTTTTGTTAATAAACATGGAGAATTTTATCATACAAAGCATATACCTCTAGAGATGGTGTGAGATGGTACATTCATAAAATTTGCTAATCTACTGCAGAGTACTGTATAAGACAATTTATAATGGTTTACTTCCTAGATTTCTCTGTAAAATAAAGATTATATTGGTTAACAATTATCATCAATATATTAAAATATAACTACTAGAAATTGAGTGAAGGGAAAACTTTTATACAGAGTATGAAAAGCAACTTTAATATGCTTGTATATGAAAAGAATGCAAGGAATGTAAGACATCTGTTTTTTGTTTGTTTGTTTGTTAGGGAAAAAAATAGGAGTAATTTTTCCTTTAAAAAATGAGAAAAGAGAGGTACCTGGGTGGCTCAGTTGGTTAAGCATTTGCCTTTGGCTCAGGCCATGATCCCTGGTGTCCTGAGACTGAGCCCCACATAGGGCTCTCTGCTCAGCAAGGAGTCTGCTTCTCCCTCTGCCCTGCCCCCTGCCTATACACTCTCTCTCTCTCTCTCTTTCAAATAAATAAATAAAATATCTTAAAAAATGAGAAAAGAGAAACAAAAGAATAATATAGAACCTGAATGGATATAGAAGGTTGCAGGTTTATGGGAAAAGAATTTTGTTCTGTGAGGTCAAATCTGGCTAAGATTAAATGGATACATTTATAAGATTCTAATTATTTGTTTTAATTTTTCAAGTTTTTGTTTAAATTCTAGTTGCTTAACATACAGAATAATTATTAGTTTCAGGTGTAGAATCTAGTGATTCATTACGTACATATGACACCCAGTGCTCACAACAAGTGCCCTCCTTAATACCCATCAGCAACCTAACCCATCTCCCATCCTTCCGGTAACTCTCAGTTTGTTCAGTACAGTCAAGAGTCTGTTTCCTGTTTGCCTCATCTTTTATTTTTCCCCTGTACTCATTTGTTTTGTTTCTTAAATTCCACATATGAGTGAAATCATATAGTATTTGACTTTCCTGACTGACTCATCTCTCTTAGCATATACTGTCCAGTTCCATCCACGTTGTTGAAAATGGCAAGATTCTTTTCTTTTTCATGTCTGAGTAATATTCCATTGTAAATATGTACCATTTCTTTATCCATTCATCATGCCATGGATATTTGAGCTCTTTCCATCATTTGACTATTGTTGATAATGTTGCTATAAATATCAGGGTGCATGTATCCCTTCAAATCACTATTTTTGTATCCTTTGGGTAAATACCTAATAGTGCAATTGCTGAATAGTAGGGTAGTTCATTTTTACCTTTTTGAGGAACCTCCATACTGTTTTCCAGAGTGGCTGCACCAATTTTCATTATCACCAACAGTACAAGAGGGTTCCCCTTTCTCTGCATCCTTGCCAACATCTGTTATTTCCTGTGTTACTAATTTTAGTTAGTCTCACTGGTGTAAGGTGATATCTCATGATAATTTTGATTTGTATTTCCCTGATGATGAGTAATTTTGAGAATCTTTTCGTATGTCAGCCATCTGTATGTCTTCTTTGGGAAAGTATCTATCCATGTCTTCTGTCCATTTCTTAACTAGATTATTTTGGGGGGGGGTTGAGTTTGATAAGTTCTTTATAGATTTTTGATACTAACCCTTTATCATATATGCCATTTGCAAATATCTTCTCTCATTCCAGAGGCTGCATTTTAGTTTTGTTGATTGATTTCTTCACCATGCAGAAGCTTTTTATCTTGATGAGATCCTAATAGTTCATTTTTGAACTATTTTTTTGTTTTTATTTCTCTTGCCTCCAGGGACATGTCTAAAAAGAATTTGCTGCAGCCAACATCAAAGAGGTTACTGCCTGTGGTTGCCTCTAGGATTTTGATGGTTTCCTATCTCACATTTAGGTCTTTCATCCATTTTGATTTTATTTTTGTATAGGGCATAGTAAAGGGGTCCAGTTTCATTCTTCTGCATGTGGCTGTCCAGTTTTCCCAACACCATGTGTTGAAGAGACTGTCTTTTTTCCATTGGATATTCTTTCCTGCTTTGTTGAAGATTATTTGACCATACAGATTTGGTTTATTTCTGGGTTTTCTATTCTGTTCTGTTGACCTGTGTGTTTGTTTTTGTACCAGTACCATGTTGTCTTCATCACTGCAGATTTGTAATATAGCTTGAAGTCCAGAACTGCGATGCCTCCAGCTTTGTTTTTCTTTTTTAAGATTGCTTTAGGTATTTGGATTCTTTTGTGGTTCCATACAAATTTTAGGATTGTTTGTATTAGCTCTGTGAAAAACACTGTTGGTATTTTGATAGGGATTAAATTAAATGTATAGATCACTTTGGGTAGTATAGACATTTTAACTATATATTTTCTTCTAATCCATAAGCATAGAAAGTTTTTTTTTTCCATTTCTTTCTGTCATCTTCAATTTCTTTCATATGTGTTCTATAATTTGCAGAGTACAGATCTTTTACCTCTTTTTTTTACTGTTGTGTTTTCCTATTTTTTTTATTATGTTATGTTAGTTACCATATAGTACATCATTAGTTTTTGATGTAGTGTTCCATGATTCATTGTTTTAGAATAACACCCAGTGCTCTAGGCAATACATGTCCTCCTTAATACCCATCACTGTGCTAACCTATCCTCCTACCGCCCTCCCCTACAAAACCCTCAGTTTGTTTCTTGGAGTCCATAGTCTCTCATGGTTTGTCTCCCCCTCTGATTCCCCCCTCCTTTATTTTTCCCTTCCTTCTACTAATGTCTTCCATGCTATTCCTTATGTTCCACATGATAATTGACTTTCTCTCCTTGACTTATTTCATTTAGCATAATCTCCTCCAGTCCCATACATGTTGATGCAAAAGTTGGGTATTCATCTTTTCTAATGGCTGAGTAATATTCCATTGTATATATGGACCACATCTTCTTTATCCATTCATCCTTTGAAGGGCATCTTGGCTCTTTCCACAATTTGGCTATTATAGACATTGCTGCTAAGAACATTGGCATGCACGTGGCCCTTCTTTTCACTACATCTGTGTTTGGGGTAAATACCCAGTAGTGCAATTGCTGGGTCATATGGCAGCTCTATTTTTAATTTTTTGAGGAACCTCCACACTGTTTTCCAAAGTGGTTGTATCCCCACTTGCATTCCCACCAACAGTGTAAGAGGGGTCCCCTTTCTCCACAATCTCTCCAACATTTGTTGTTTCTTGCCTTATCAATTTTTTCCAGTCTAACTTTGATTAGGTTTATTCCTAGATATTTTATGGTTTTTGTGCAATTGTAAATGGGATTGATTTCTTGATTTCTCATTCTGCTGCTTTATTATTGGTGTACAGATTTACATACATTGATTTTGTGTCCTGTGGCTTTACTAAGTTTGTATATCAGTTCTAGCAATTTTTTAATGGAGTCTTTATGGTTTTGTATATACAGTATCATGTCATCTGCAAATAGTGAGTTTGGCTTCTTCCTTGCTGATTTGGATACATTTTATTTCTTGTTGTTGTCTGATTACTGAGGTTAAGACTTCCAGTACTAGTTAAATAACAATGATGAGAGTGGACATCCTTGTTTTGTTCATGCACATAGGGGAGAAGCTCTCAGTTTTTCCTCATTGAGAATGATATTAGCCATGGGTCTTTTATATATGGCCTTTATGATGTTGAGGTATGTTTCCTCTAAACCTACTTTGTGGAGGGTTTTTATAAGAATGATGTTGTACTGTCAAATGTGTTTCCTGCGTCTATTGAGAGGATCACATAGATCTTATCCTTTCTTTTATTAAAGTAGTGTATCATTTTGCTTAATTTACAAATATTGAATGATGCTTGCAGTCCAGGAATATATTCCACATGACTATGGAGAATGATTCTTTTAATGTTCTCTTGGATTCCATTTGCTAGTATCTTTTTGAGAATTTTTGTATCAGAGTTCCTCAGGGATATTAACCTGTAGTTCTCCTTTTTAGTGGGGTCTTTCCTGTTCCATTTTTGGTAGTTTTTAAGTTTCCACGAATTAACTCATTTCTTCCAGGTTGTCCAAATTGTTTGCATACAGTTTTTCATAATATTCTCTTGCAATTGTTTGTTTTCTGTGCTGTTGTTTTTGTTTTTTGTTTGTTTGTTTGTTTTTTCTCCTCTGTTGTTTGTGATTTTATTTATTTGGGTCCATCCTCTTTTCTTTTTGTTAAGTTTGGCTAGGGGTTTTTTTGTTTTTTTTTTCAATGAACCAGTTCCTGGTTTCATTGATCTGCTCTACTATTTTCTTCATTACTTTATCTTTTATTTCCGCTCTGATCTTTAGTATTTCCCTTCTTCTGCTGGCTTTAGGCTTTGTTTGTCGTTCTTTTTCTAGCTCCATTAGGTATAAGACTACGTTGCTCATTTGAGATTTTTCTTGATTCTTCAGGTCTGACTGTATTGCTATATACTTCCCTCCTATGAATACATGTGCTAAGTCCCAGACGTTTGGGACTATTGTGTTTTCATTTTCATTTTTCCCATGTATTTTTTTAAATTTCTTCTTTAATTTCCTGGTTGACCCATTTATTGTTTAGTAGCATGTTGTTTAACCACCCTGTATTTGTGGTGTTTCCAATATTTTTCCTGTGGTTGACTTCAACTTTCATAGTATTGTGGTCAGAAGATATGCATAGTATTTCAGTCGTTTTGTACTTGTTGAGACCATATTTGTGACATAGTATGTGATTGATTCTGGAGACTGTCCCAGGTGCACTTGAAAAGAATGTATATTTTGGTGCTTCAAGATTAAATGTTCTGAATATATCTGTTAAGACCATCTAATCCAGGGGCAACAGGGTGGCACTGTCAGTTGAGTGAATGACTCTTGTTTTTGGCTCAGGTCATGATCTCAGGATCATGAGATCAAGTCCCATGTCTGGTTCCATGCTCAGTGCAGAGTCTGCTTAAGTCTCTCCCTCTGTCCCTCCCCTCTCTGTGTGCATGCACACTCTCTCTCTCTTTCCACCCCTCTTTCTCTCTAAAAACAGAACTATTCTATGACCCAGCAATTTCACTACTAGGTATTTACCAAAAGGACACAAAAATATAGTTTCAAAGGGGCACATTCACCCCAATGTGTTTACCATCATTATCAAAAATAGCCAAACTATTGAAAGAGTCCAAACGTCCTTCAACTGATGAGTGGATAGAGAAGAAGAAGTGATGTGTGTGTGTGTGTGTGTGTGATGGAATATTACTCAGCCATGAAAAAGAATGAAATCTTGCCATTTGCAACGGCATGGATAGAACTAGAGTGTATTTTGCTAAGTGAAATAAGTCAGTTAGAGAAAGACAAATACCATACGATTTCACTCATATGTGGAATCTCAGAAACAAAACAAAACAAAAAAAAAAAAAAGAGAGAGAGAAGGAGGCAAACCATAAGAGACTCATAACTATAGAGAACAAACTGAGGGTTTCTGGATGGTGGTGGTTGAGGGGATGGGCTCAATGGGTGATGGGCATTAAGGAGTGCACTTGTGATGAACACTGGATGTTGTATGTAAGTGATAAATCACTAAATTCTACACCTGAAACCAATTTTGCCATATATATTAACTAACTGGAATTTAAATTAAAAACCTGAAAAAGAAAAGAAAATACCTCATTTGTCTAAGTATGGCTAATCTGACTTTCTTTTGATCTCTGTTTGCATGATACATATTTCTCCATCCTCACTTTCTTTTTTTTTTTGTTTTAAGATTTTATTTATTTATTTGACAGAGAGAGACACAGCGAGAGAGGGAACACAAGCAGGGGGAGTGGGAGAGGGAGAAGCAGGCTTCCCGCGGAGCAGGGAGCCTGATGCGGGGCTCGATCCCAGGACCCTGTGATCATGACCTGAGCCGAAGGCAGACGTTTAACGACTGAGCCACCCAGGCGCCCCCATCCTCACTTTCAAACTGCAGGTGTCTCTAGGTCTAAATTCAGTATTGAAGCAGGATACAAAATCAATGCACAGAAATCAGTTCCTTTCTCATACACTAACAATGCAACTGTAGAAAGAGAAATTAGAGAAATGATTCCATTTACAATAGTGCCAAAAAACCATAAGATACCTCAGAATAAACCTAGCCAAAGAGGTAAAGAATCTATACTCTAGGAACTACAAAACACCCATGAAAGAAATTGAAGAAGACACAAAAAGATGGAAAAATATTCCATGCTCATGGATCGGAAGAATAAACATTGTTAAAATGTCTATGATACCCAGAGCAATCTATACCTTCAATGCCATCCCGATCAAAATTCCAATGACATTTTTCAAAGTGCTGGAACAAACAATCCTAAAATTTGTATGGAATCAAAAAAGACCCCAAATCACCAAGGAAATGTTGAAAAAGAAAAACAAAGTCTGGGCATCCCGCTGCCCGATTTCAAGCTATATTACAAAGCAGTGATCACCAAGCCAGCATGGTACTGGCACAAAGACAAACATATAGACTGATGGAACAGAATAGAGAGCCCAGCTATGGACCCTCAACTCTATGGTCAAATAATCTTTGACAAAGCAGGAAAAAACCAGCAATGGAAAAAAGACAGTCTGTTCAATAAATGGTGCTGGGAAATTTGGACAGCCACATGCAGAAGAATGAAACTCGACCATTCTCTACCACCATACACAAAGATAAACTTAAAATGGATGAAAGACCTCAATGTGAGACAGGAATCCATCAAAATCCTAGAGGAGAACATAGGCAGTAACCTCTTTGACAACGCCCACAGCAACTTCTTTTAAGATACATCTCCAAAAGCTAGTGAAACAAAAGCAAAAATGAACTTTTGGGACTTGATCAAGGTATAAAGCTTCTGCACAGCAAAGGAAACAGTCAATCAAACAAAGAGGCAACCCACAGTATGGGAGAAGATATTTGCAAATGACATTACAGATAAAGGGCTGGTATCCAAGATCTAGAAAGAACTTCTCAAACTCAAAACCTAAAAAACAAATAATCAAGTTAAAAAATGGGCAGAACACATGAACAGACACTTCTCTGAAGAAGACATACAAATGGCTAACAGAAATATGAAAAAATGTTCATCATCATTAGCCATCAGGGAAATTCAAATTAAAACCACATTGAGTTAACACCTTACACCAGTTAGAATGGCAAAATGGACAAGGCAAGAAACAAAAAATGTTGGAGATGTTGTGAATAAAGGGAAACCCTCTTCCACTGTTGGTGGGAATGTAAGTTGGTACAGCCACTTTGGAAAACAGTGTGGAGGTGCCTCAAAAAATTAAAAATAGAGTTGTCCTATGGCCCAGCAATTGCATTACTGGGTATTTACCCCAAAGACATAGATGTAGTGAAAAGAAGGGCCATATGCACCTCAGTGTTCATAGCAGCAATGTCCACAATAGCCAAACTATGGAATGAGCCGAGACGCCCTTCAACAGATGAATGGATAAAGAAGATGTGGTCTATATACAGTGGAATATTACTCAGCCATCAGAAAGGATGAATACCCGACTTTTACATCCACATGGATGGGACTGGAGGAGATTATGCTAAGTGAAATAAGTCAAGCAGAGAAAGTCAATTATCATACAGTTTCACTTATTTGCGGAACATAAGGAATAGCGTGGAGGACGTTAGGAGAAGGGAGGGGAAAATGAAGGGGGGGAAATTGGAGGGAAAGATGAACCCTGAGAGACTATGGACTCTGAGAAACAAACTGAGGGTTTTAAAGGGGGGGTGTGGGGGGATGGGTTAGCCTAGTGATGGGTATTAAGGAGGGCACGTACTGCATGGAGCACTGGGTGTTATATGAAAACAATGATTCATGGATCACCACATCAAAAACAAATGATGTATTGTATGGAGACTGACATAACATAATAAAATAAAATTAAAAAAATAAATTGAGCCTTTCGTAGGAAGCATATAAATGGGTCTTATTTTTTATTTATTTAGTCACACTATGTCTTTTGATTGGAGTATTTAGTCCACTAACATTCAGAGTAATTATTGATAGGTATGTATCTATCTATGTTATTTGTGTCAATTTATTTATTGTTTTGTTGATGTTTTTGGAGATTTTTCTCTGTTCTTTCTAGTCTTTGTCACTTTTGGTATCTCCTTTCCACTCGAAGAGTCCCCATTAATATTTCTTGCAGGTCTGGTTTAGTGGTCACAAACTCCTTTAGGTTTCATTTGTCTGGGAAACTCTTCATCTGTCTTTCTATTCTGAATGATAGCTTTGCAGGAGAAAGTATTCTTGGCTTCAGTATTCTCCCATTCAGCACATTGAATATGTCCTGCCATTCTCTCTGGCCTGCCATGTTTCTGTGGAGAGATGTATAGGTAGCCTTATGGGTCTTCCCTTGTAGGTTAGGGACTTCTTTTGTCCTGCTTTTTTTCTTTATCCTACATTATGCAAATTTAACTACAATACGTCTTGGTATGGATCTGCTTTTTTTTATTTTGGTGGGAGTTCTCTGTGCTTCCTGGATTTGGATGTTTGTTTCCTTTCCCAGATTAGGGAAGTTTCCAGCTATTATTTCTTCAAATAAACTTTCTTCCTCCTTTTCTCTCTCTTCCTCTCTCTCTTCTCTCCCTTCCTATGATACAAATTTATTATGCTTTATGGAGTCACTGAGTTCCCTAAGTCTACTCTTGTGATTCATCCTTCTTTCTCTCTTTTGTTCAGCTTCATTATTTTCCATTTTTTTTATTAGTGTTCAATGATTCATTAGTTGCATATAACACTCAGTGCTCATCACAACACGTGCCCTCCTTAATACTCATCACCCGGTTACCCCATCCCCCTTCCCTTCCCTTCTGGAACCCTCAGTTTATTTCCCAGAGTCCAGAGTCTCTCATGGTTTGTCTCCCTTTCTGATTTCTTCCTATTATTCTATCTTCTCTATCACTTATTTGTTTCTCTGCTTCTTCCATCCTTGTGGTCATATATCCAGTGGTTTCAAATCACAGTTATTGCATTTTTCACTTCTGACTGTTTTTAATTCTTTTATCTCTGTGTTAAGGGTCTGCCTGATGTCTTCCATGCTTTTTTCAAGCCCAGCTAGTATCCTTATGATTGTTGCTTTAATTTCTCCATCAGGCATATTGCTTATATCTGTCTTGACTTGATCCCTGACTGTGATCTTTTCTTGTTCTTTACTTTGGGGTGAATTCCTTTGTCTTTTCATTTTATCTGGGTCTCTATCTTCTTCTCTGTGTTAGAAAAGCCTGTTGTGTTTCCTGCTTCTAAGCTTAATGGCTTTATGAAGAAGAGATCATATAGTATCCTGGGCCTGTCACTTCAGAGAGTGTTTCTAGTGTGTGTTGTATTAACTCTGCTGCTGTGTTTTGGCTTCTTTATCCCTCAGGTCAGTTGTCTACAGAGGCTGTCTTAGCCTGCACTGGGCAGTGTTTGGACCTTAAGCAAAGTGAAGTGAGTTTTGTTTTTTTTCTTTTTTAAGATTTTTTATTTGTTTATTAAGAGAGAGAGAGAGCAGGAGCAGGGGAGCAGAGGGAGAGGAAGAAGCAGGCTCCCTGCTGAGCAAGGAGCCCAATGTGGGACTCGATCCCAGGACCTGAGATCATGACCTGAGCTGAAGGCAAATGCTTAACCGACTGAGCCACCCAGGTGCCCAGAGTGAAGTGAGTTTTAACTAGGCATGCTCTGGTCTGCTTGTTAAATGATACCTGATGATACTTCCACTAGGCCTAAAACCTTGCAGAACTCTATGGTTGGTAGATGTGGTGCATGCAGAGGTTTCTGCTGGCCTTCTGGGGAAGGGTCTTGCTGTGCTGGACCTTATGCTCACTTGCCCAGGAAAAGCAGTACCAGCAGAGCACAGGAGGACAGGACTTAGTGTAAGCAGATTATGCAGCCAGATTAAGCACTGTGCTACTTACTAAAGTTAGTTTTTACAAAGGTGCAGGGGAAGGAAATGGTGCCAGCCCACTTCTTTGTCCATGGAGAGGGGTCTCCATGGTTGCTACTCTCAGGGTAACACTCCCAGAAGAGCAAATTATTTCCCCTCATGCATCCCAGGCATTTTTCAGATCACTCTTTTCGTGCTGCCTGTTTCCAGGTTGTTTGCCTGCCTGGAGCAGTGCAGTGCAATTTGGGCTCTATCCCAGACAAACCTACTGACTTTTAAAACTCCATACATTAGGGACCTGGTGTAGTGGGGACCTGTACTGCCTTCTCTGGGAGGGTCTCACCATGCTGGAACTGATGCAGGTTTGACCAGAAAGGGCAGTCACACCAGTGCACACAGGTATGGGATTTGGAGTAAAGCAGGCTAAATAACCAGTGTCTGGGTTTGCTGCCTTCAGCAAGCCTATCTGTGCCTATGCTGAGAGATGCAGAAGGGAAATGGCACCTGACTACTCTTTTGTCCCTGGAAAGGCAATGCCCCCTCTCATAGATGCACTCCAAAAAGAGCAATGTCTCCCTCATATGCCTTAGGTGATCCTCAGATTGTGTCCTCTGTCCCAGGGTTGCTTGTGCGCCCTCTCTCCAGGAGTACAGCAGTGTCCTCAGGTCTTTATCCCAGCTGAGACTGCTGACCGCTAAAATGTCAGTCTTTGAGCCCTGCTGGTTGCAAAAACTCATGAAAATCAGCCCCTCTCATTTTCCCAGCCAATGGCCTTGGGGAAGTGTTCTCCTTGTGTTTATCTCTGTGTGTTCCACTCCCTTTCACCTTCCTCCATGACCAGGGCTCCCGCCACTTTGCAGCACTCATGATCTGCTTCTCCCCCCAACATCTCCGCACTTCCTACTTTCCAGTGTGGCCTCTCCTCTCCCTCTAGTTGTCCAGTTTGTTCTGTCAGTCCTCGGGTTGACTTCTTAACTATTCAGAATAATTTGATAGTTAACGAGTGTGTTCAGAGGATGAGACAAGCCTAGGGTCTTCCTACTACACCACCATCTTAGCTGCCTCCTCTATAAAATCCATTTTAAAATGAGTCCAATAAGGTATTGATATAAACTGAAAGTTTGATTTTTCTCTCTGTTAAAGTGATAGTTTCTTAGATTACTGGTTTGTTCCTTTTTTTTAAAATTTTTGACTGTTATTTATTTTTCATTTTTATTATTGTTATGTTAATCACCATATATTACACCATACATTACATCATTAGTTTTAGATGTAGTATTCCATGATTCATTGTTTGTGCATAACACCCATTGCTCCATTTAGAACGTGCCCTCTTTAATACCCATCACCAGGCTAACCCATCCTCCCACCCACCTCTCCTCTAGAACCCTCAGTTTGTTTTTCAGAGTCCATTGTCTCTCATGGTTCATCTCCACCTCCAATTCCCCCCCCTTCATTCTTTCCCTCCTACTATCTTCTTTTTCTTTTTTTACTTAACATATATTGCATTATTTGTTTCAGAGGTACAGATCTGAGATTCAACAGTCTTGCACAATTCACAGTGCTTACCAGAGCACATACCCTCCCCAGTGTCTATCACCCAGTCACCCCATCCCTCTCACCCCAACCCCCACTCCAGCAACCCTCAGTTTGTTTCCTGAGATTAAGAATTCCTCATATCAGTGAGGTCATATGATACATGTCTTTCTCTGTTTGACTTATTTCGCTCAGCATAATACCCTCCAGTTCCATCCATGTCATTGCAAATGGCAATATTTCATTCCTTTTGATGGCTGCATAATATTCCATTGTATATATATACCACATCTTCTTTATCCATTCATCTGTCAATGGACATCTTGGCTCTTTCCACAGTTTAGTTATTGTGGACATTGCTGCTATAAACGTCGGGGCGCTCGTACCCCTTCGGATCCCTACATTTGTATCTTTGGGGTAACTACGCCATAGTGCAATTGATGGATCGTATGGTAGCTCTATTTTATATACTGTTTTCCAGAGTGGCTGCACCAGTTTGCATTCCCACCAACAGTGTACGAGGAAACCCCTTTCTCCGCATCCCCGCCAACATCTGTCCTTTCCTGACTTGTTAATTTTAGCCATTCTGACTGGTGTGAGGTGGTATCTCACTGAGGTTTTGATTTGGATTTCCCTGATGCCGAGCGATATTGAGCACTTTTTCATGTGTCTGTTGGCCATTTGGATGTCTTCTTTGGAAAAATGTCTGTTCATGCCTTCTGCCCATTTCTTGATTGGATTCTTTGTTCTTTGGGTGTTGAGTTTGATAAGTTCTTTCTAGATTTTGGATACTAGCCCTTTATCTGGTATGTCATTTGCAAATATCTTCTCCCATTCTGTCGGTTGTCTTTTGGCTTTATTGCCTGTTTCTTTTGCTGTGCAAAAGCTTTTTATCTTGATGAAGTCCCAATAGTTCATTTTTGCTCTTGCTTCCCTTGCCTTTGGTGATGTTTCTAGGAAGAAGTTGCTGTGCCTGAGGTCAAAGAGGCTGCTGCCTGTGTTCTCCTTTAGGATTTTGATGGACTCCTGTCTCACATTGAGGTCTTTTAACCACTTTGAGTCTGCTTTTGTGTGTGGTGTAAGGAAATGGTCCAGTTTGATTCTTCTGCATGCGGCTGTCCAATTTTCCCAAAACCATATGTTGAAGAGACTGTCTTTGTACCATTGGACATTCTTTCCTGCTTTGTCAAAGATGAGTTGACCATAGAGTTGAGGGTCCTTTTCTGGGCTCTCTATTCTGTTCCATTGATCTATGTGTCTGTTTTTGTGCCAGTACCATATTGTCTTGATGATGACAGCTTTGTAATAGAGCTGAGAGTCTGGAATTGTTATGCCGCCAGCTTTGCTTTTCTTTTTCAACATTCTTCTGGCTATCCGGGGTCTTTTCTGGTTCCATACAAATTTTAGGATTATTTGTTCCATTTCTTTGAAAAAAGTGGATGGTATTTTGATAGGGATTGCATTGAATGTGTAGATTGCTCTAGGTAGCATTGGCATCTTCACAATATTTGTTCTTCCAATCCATGAGCCTGGAATGTTTTTCCATTCCTTTGTGTCTTCCTCAAATTCTTTCATGAGTATTTTATAGTTTTCTGAGTACAGACCCTTTACCTCCTTGGTTAGTTTTTTCCTAGGTATCTATGGTTTTGGCTGCAATGGTAAATGGAACTGACTCCTTAATTTCTGTTTCTTCTGTCTTGTTGTTGGTGTATAGGAATGCCACTGATTTCTGTGCATTGATTTTATATCTTGCCATTTGACTGAATTCCTGTATGAGTTCTAGCAGTTTTGGGGTGGAGTCTTTGGGGTTTTCCACATAAAGTATCATATCATCTGCAAAGAGTGAGAGTTTGACTTCTTCTTTGCCAATTTGGATGCCTTTGATTTCTTTTTGTTGTCTGATTGCTGTGGCTAGGACTTCTAATACTATGTTGAAAAGCAGTGCTGATAGTGGACGTCCCTGCCGCATTCCTGACCTTAGGGGGAAAGCTCTCAGTTTGTCCCCATTAAGAATGATATTCGCTGTAGGTTTTTCATAGATGGCTTTTATGATATTGAGGTATGTACCTTCTTTTTTTTTTAAGATTTTATTTATTTTTTTGACAGAGAGAGACATAGCGAGAGCAGGAACACAAGCAGGGGGAGTGGGAGAGGGAGAAGCAGGCTTCCTGCAGAGCAGGGAGCCCAATGTGGGACTCGATCCCAGGACCCTGGGATCATGCCTTGAGCCGAAGGTAGACGCTTAATGACTGAGCCACCCAGGCACCTAAGGTATGTACCTTCTATGCCTATACTCTGAAGAGTTTTGATCAAGAAAGGATGCTGTACTTTGTCAAATGCTTTTTCTGCATCTATTGAGAGGATCATATGGTTCTTGTTCTTTCTTTTGTTAATGTATTGTATCACATTGATTGATTTGCTGATGTTGAACCAACCTTGCAGCCCAGGGATAAATCCCCCTTGGTCGTGGTGAATAATCCTTTTAATGTCTGTTGGATCCTATTGGCTAGTATTTTGGTGAGAATTTTTGCATCCATGTTCATCAGGGATATTGGTCTGTAATTCTCCTTTTTGATGGGGTCTTTGTCTGGTTTGGGGATCAAGGTAATGGTGCCCTCACAAAATGAGTTTGGAAGTTTTCCTTCCATTTCTATTTTTTGGAAATTTTCAGAAGACTAAGTATTAATTCTTCTTTAAATGTTTGGTAGAGGGGCGCCTGGGTGGCTCAGTTGGTTGGGCGATTGCCTTCGGCTCAGGTCATGATCCTGGAGTCCCAAGATCGAGTCCTGCATCGGGCTCCCTGCTCGGCAGGGAGTCTGCTTCTCCCTCTGACCCTCCTCCCTCTCATATGCTCTCTTTCTCTCTCATTCTCACTCTCTCAAATAAATAAATAAAATCTTAAAAAAAAATAAGTGACTCATTTAATGTTTAAAATAAATAAATAAATAAATAAATAAATAAATAAATAAATAAATATTTGGTAGAATTCCCCTGGGAAGCCATCTGGCCCTGAGCTTTTGTTTTTTGGGAGATTTTTGATGACTGCTTCAATTTCCTTCGTGGTTATAGGTCTGTTCAGGTGTTCTATTTCTTTCTGGTTCAGTTTTGGTAGTTGATAAATCTCTAGGAATGCATCCATTTCTTCCAGGTTATCTAATTTGCTGGCATAGAGTTGCTCATAATATGTTCTTATCATTGTTTGTATTTCTTTGGTGTTGGTTGTGATCTCTCCTCTTTCATTCATGATTTTGTTGATTTGGGTCATTTCTCTCCTATTTTTGATAAGTCTGGCCAGGGGTTTATCAATCTTGTTAATTCTTTCAAAGAACCAGCTCCTGGTTTCGTCGATCTGTTCTACTGTTCTTTTAGTTTCTATTTCATTGATTTCTGCTCTGATCTTTATGATTTCTCTTCTCCTGCTGGGTTTAGGCTTTATTTGCTGTTCTTTCTCTAGCTCCTTTAGGTGTAGGGTTTTGTTGTATACTTGAGACTTTTCTTGTTTCTTGAGAAAGGCTTGTATTGCTATATACTTTCCTCTCAGGACTGCCTTTGCTGCATCCCAAAGATTTTGAATAGTTGTGTTTTCATTTTCATTGGTTTCCATGAATTTTGTTTTAATTCTTCTTTAATTTCCTGGTTGACCCATTCATTCTTCAGTAGGATGCTCTTTAGCCTCCATGTATTTGAGTTCTTTCAGACTTTCCTCTTGTGATTGAGTTCTAGTTTCAAAGCACTGTGGTCTGAAAATAGGCAGGGAATGTTCCTAATCTTTTGGTACCAGTTGCGACCTGATTTATGACCTAAGATATGATCGATTCTGGAGAATGTTCCATGGGCACTAGAGAAGAATGTGTATTCCTTTGCTTTGGGATGGAATGTTCTGAATAAGTCTGTGAAGTCCATTTGGTCCAGTGTGTCATTTAAAGTCTTTATTTCCTTGTTGATCTTTTGCTTAGATGATCTGTCCATTTCAATGAGGGGGGTGTTAAAGTCCCCCACTATTATTGTATTGTTGTCAATGTGTTTCTTTGCTTTTGTTATTAATTGCCTTATATAACTGGCTGCTCCCATGTTAGGGGTATAGATATTTACAATTGTTAGATCTTCTTCTTGGATAGACCCTTTCAGAAGGATATAGTGTCCTTCCTCATCTCCTATTACAGTCTTTGTTTTAAAGTCTAATTTGTCTGATATAAAGATTGCCACCCCAGCTTTCTTTTGGTGTCCATTAACATGGTAAATGGTTTTCCACCCCCTCACTTTCAATCTGGGGGTGTCTTTGGGTCTAAAATGTGTCTCTTGCAGATAGCATATCAATGGGTCTTGTTTTTTAATCCAGTCTGATAGCCTGTGTCTTTTGATTAGGACATTTAGCCCATTTACATTCAGAGTAACTATAGAAAGATAGGAATTTAGTGCCATTGTATTGCCTGTAAGGTGACTGTTACTGTATATTGTCTGTGTTCCTTTCTGGTCTATGTTGCTTTTAGGCTCTCTCTTTGCTTAGAGGACACTTTCAATATTTATTGTAAGGCTGGTTTCGTGTTTGCAAATTCCTTTAGTTTTTGTTTGTCCTGGAAGCTTTTTATCTCTCCTTCTATTTTCAATGACAGCCTAGCTGGATATAGGATTCTTGGCTGCATATTTTTCTCATTTAGTGCTCTGACTATATCATGCCAGTCCTTTCTGGACTGCCAGTTCTCTGTGGATAGTTCTGTTGCCAATCTAATGTTTCTACCCTTGTAGGTTACATATCTCTTCTCCCAAGCTGCTTTCAGGATTTTCTCTTTGTCTCTGAGACTTGTAAGTTTTACTATTAGATGTCAGGTTGTTGACCTATTTTTATTGATTTTGAGAGGGGTTCTCTGTGCTTCCTGGATTTTCATGCCTGTTTCCTACCCCAAATTAGGGAAGTTCTCTGCTATAATTTGCTCCATTATACCTTCTGCCCCTCTCTCTCTTTCTTCTTCTTCTGGGATCCCAATTATTCTAATGTTGTTTCATCTTATGGTATCGCTTATCTCTTGAATTCTGCCCTTGTGACCCAGTAGTTGTTTCTCTCTCTTTTTCTTAGCTTCTTTATTTTCCATCATTTGGTCTTCTATATCACTGATTCTCTCTTCTGCCTCATATATCCTAGCAGTTAACGCCTCCATATTTGATTGCACCTCATTAATAGCCTTTTTGATTTCGACTTGGTTAGATTTTAGTTCTTTTACTTCTCCAGAAAGGGTTTCTCTAATAACTTCCATGCTTTTTTCAAGCCCAGTTTTATCTTTAAAATCATGATTCTGAACTCTAGGTCCGACATCATACCAATGTCTGTATTGAGTAGGTCCCTGGCAGTCGGTACTACCTCTTGTTCTTTTTGTTGAGGTGATTTTTTCCATCTTGTCATTTTGTCCAGAGGAGAATAGATTAATGAGAGAACAAAATGCTAACAGGTAACAACGTTTCCAGAAAATACACTCTAAACAAATCAGAAAAGACCTGAATCAGGGAGAAAAGAAAGGGAAAGAGAGAAAAAAGAAAAAGAAAAGAAAAAGAAAAAAAAAAAGAAAAAGATAAAGATAAAAAGAAGAAAAAAGCAAACAAAACAAAACAAAACAAAAAACAGAATATGATCAAATATGATCAGGGTGGTGCATAGATCAATGCCACACACTAGATTTTGGGTGTATTTTGGTCTGTTAGAAGAAAGTGCCTCCCAAAATTTTAAAGAAAGAGAAACTTATATATGTACAAAAATAATGGTTGATATGATGCAGGGATGGAATATGACTGTAGAGATGAACATTATAAAAAATATTATAAAAGGAATTGATAAGAAGTTGTTTGAGAAAAGAAAGAAGAGGTTTAAAAAAAAGGGGGAGAGAATATGATCAGGCAGGAGAGTAAAAAAAAAACATACACTAGAGATTTAGGGTATATTTTGATCTGTTAGAAGAAACTATCTCAAAATTTTAAAGAGAGAACAACATA
>NW_023270464.1:5468706-5491850 GCF_011800145.1 Mirounga leonina | reverse complement strand
AAATATGGGTAACTACTATGAAGGGATAGAATATGACTCTAAAAATGCAAAATAATTTTTTTTTTTAAAAGGGATTGATAAGATGTTGGTTGAAAAAGGGATAAAGAAAATTTTTTTTAAAAAGTTAAAAAAAATTAACTTTGAAAGACTAAAGAATCATGGTAAAAAAGCCATGAATTCTATGTGCATTATTCCCTTAGCGCTGGAGTTCTGCCCTTCTTATTGATCGGTAACCTGTCTTGGCTGGCTGTTCTCGCTGATCTTCTGGGGGAGGGGCCTGTTGCCCTGGTTCCCAATTGTCTTTGCCAGAGGCAGAACTGCCCCGCCCTTGCCATCCGGGCTAAGTCATCTGCTCGGGTTTGCTCTCAGGAGCTTTTGTTCCCTGCAAGCTTTTGGTACAGGTTTGGAGGCGGAGAGTGAAAATGGTGGCATCCCAATCTCCGCCCTGGAGGAGCCGAGTACTCGGGGTCCCGCTCCTCAGTAAGCCCCCAGAGAAATGCAGGCAGTCACTCCCGTCTCCCTGGTATCCAGTCGCACTCCATGCTCACCCGGCCTGTGACCGAGCATTTCTATCTCTGGCACCCGACTCGTGTGGAGTCTCCAAACCCAGCAGTTCCCTGAAGTGCGCTCCCGTGCCACTCCTCCCAGGGAGGAAGGGGAGTCTCCCTGGATCTGCCACTTGTTGGGTCCCTGCTGGAGAAGCAGCACCTGACTGTGCCACGGATCACGGTTTATGGCAACCCCGAGCTGAGAGCCCGCACCTCGGCTCGTCTCTGCAGCCAGCTTCCCTGCTGTGATACCTGGGAGTTCTGCTGCACTCAGGCACCCCCAGTCATTCTGTGACCCCAAAGGTCCTGAGACCACACTGTCCCACGAGGGTTCCACTCCCAGCTTAGCCACTGGTGCGACATCCGTCAGAGGAACCGACTTCCAAAAGTTCTGATTTTGTGCTCCGCAGCTCTATCACTTGCCAGAAGCGGCCAATGGAGGCCCTCCTCCGCTGTCTATCCTCCTGAATATCACCTCAGATTCACTTCTCCACACGTCCTACCTTCCAGTAAGTGGTCGCTTTTCTGTTCAGAGAGTTGTTGTTATTCTTTTCTTCGATCTCCTGTTGAGTGTGTAGGTGTTCAGAATGGTTTGATCCCTATCCAGCTGAATTCCTGAGACCAGATGAAATCCAGGTCTCCTACTCCTCTGCCATCTTGCCCCGCCCCCTGGTCTGTTCTTCATAGGAGTTTTCTTTTTTTTTTTTACTTTTGAGTAACCTACCTAGAAAACAAAGATACTGTCTGTAACTTATTCAAGATAATATCCCAGGCTGCATGTTTCTTTTATCATACCCTTGATTATTTAAGAGAACCGAGCTTTCTCACTGTTGGAAGTGGTCATTTGTTTGTTTTTTTTTTTTTAGATCGATATTTACATTTGGAATATTTTATTGTTACTCTTTTGAAATATACACCATTTCATTTTACAGTGAAATATAGTATTAGAGTTTTCCAGAGAAACAGGACTAATAAAAGGTATAGATATAGATTATATAGATATTGATATGTAAAGAAAAGATACAGATATGAAATTATGGAGCTCAAGAAGTCCCACAATCTGCCTTCAGCAAGCTGAAGAACCAGAAAAGCTGGTATAATTTAGTCCAAGATGAAAGAACAGAGAACCAGAGGGCACTGGTGAAAGCTCAGTGTCCCAAAAACCCAAGAATTCTAATATCCTGCGGCAAGAAAAGATAGACCTCCAGCCCAAGAAGGGAGAGAGGGAATTTGCCCTTCCTCAGCCTTTTTGGTCTATTTAGGCTTTCTATTCTGATCAGATGATGCCTACCCACACCGGCAAGCATGGATCTGTTTATTCAGTTTCTTGAATCAAATGCTAATCCCTTGAAGAAACACTTTCATAGACACATAGAGAAATAATGCTGTATGAGGTATCTGGATAACCCAGTAAGGTTGATGCATAAAATTAATCATCACAGCCCTCCCCTTGCCAACTTGATGCCTAGAAGCATCACCTTAAATCATAATAAATCTCCAAACAAAGGTAATAACAAGGTCATAAGTCTGCCTAGCATGATAAAACTATCCATCATACAATCAGAAACACACTAACTCCTTCCCCAGAAGAGGAGGTAAAGTCCTAGTGTAAAGATCACTCTTATCTTTGATATCTAGGAACAAATATTGTGATGCAAAATTAACAATACTTATTATGATATAAATTCAGTACATTTCATGTTACATGATAAGGAAATAAGAAAGTATAAAAAACAAAGATATTTACTTTATATATATATATATATATATAGAGAGAGAGAGAGAGAGAGAGAGGAAATACTCATGACAGACATAATCTTTGTTTCTGTAACTGGTCACTTAATTGTAGCTGGTATTTATAACTGCCTTTCCCCCTAAAAATTCTGTATTTTCTTTGCTTCAGCAATCTCCTCAGCTGGTTATGGTTTGTTAACAGGTAGGGTGGCCCAAACTTTTATTCCTGAAGGATCTGGGGCATTGCTAGTGTTGCTTGGAAAGATTGTTGTAGTTTTCCATTGACTTTAATCACAGGGCATGATATCCATGAAAAACTCTTAAGATCTGTTCTGTATTCCAGACATACTCTTACTTATGTCCACTGTGGAGTAACTGTCAAAGTCCCCTTTTGATATCAACTAAGATTATTTGCTTGATTAAACTTTAGTCAGGCTTCTGAAGCTTATCATAGGCCCATATGAATACTTGCTTGTAAAAATCTTAGCAAGAACCCTGATTAATCAGTTTCACAAGGGTCTTTCATCCTCCATGTCTGATCTCTCTCAGTAGCCATCAGGTTTCTCATCTTCCACCATCTACCAGGTGATATCTAATAAGACTGCCTTGTCTTCAGCAAGAATCCTGTTAGGTCAATTTAGCCAGAAACTCCTTTACCCTTAATTTTCCTCTTAGAATTTTCCATTGACTGACTTCCAAAAGGTTCATTGGCTATAAATTCCCACTTGCCCCTGCTGTAGTTGTCATCGAGCTTGATTCTATACTAAGGTCTCTTTCTTCCTATTTCAATAATCCTGAATAAAATCTGTTATGACCACTTTAAATAATTTCCAGCTATTTTTTTTTTTCTTATTTGACAGTTACTATGCTGTGACTTGGATAGGATCAGTTTCATCACTGGATCCCCAGAGCACTCCCCCAGGACCCTAAGTATGCACCTTTGAAGCCTTTGTCTTCACTCCTGACTGACTAGTGATCAGGGATCCATTAGTGAGTGTCACACCTAAACCACTGACCCAGACAAATGTCCCCTTTAACAGGTAGGGACAGATGTTGACTTTTAAGAATTGAGTATACTCTAGAAGGTAGGTTAGAGTCCCAGTGAAAGACATGCTGTGTTAAAGTGCTAGGTTTCTCTGTTTGTAGAAGATAGGGAAGCATAAGCTGTATTGGAGTCCCAAACTCAATGTTCATAAGTATAAAGTTGCCATTAGTTAAGAACTTGGGAGCTTCTCAGCAGACTGAAACCCTTTCTTGAACCCCTGCTGAAACAGTGTTTTGCCAACTTTGTCTAATTCATTTCTTGTTGGCATGATTTTACTAAGGGCAATTCAGAAATTCAGTGGCTTTTTTGGGAAATTTAAGGTCTTCCCAAACTGTTTCCTCTTAAACCTTTCTGTTCCCATCACCTCTGTTCCAGTTTCTTCCTTTTACTGCTTTGGATCTTCCCTCCAGTTCCCTTAAATCCTTTGATATGTCCCCCTTCAGATCGCTATCTCCACCATCCCTCTGTTCAGCTTGCCAGACTTTTTCCCTTGCAATTCACCACCTCAGCTCCCTAAAGTCACTTGAATTTTAGGTTCCCTGCCCTTCATCAAGGGCTCTCAAGGAACTAAAGACCCCCAAAGCAACCAACTGAGGCTGAAAAGAGAACAAAAAGCTATTTGGAATAGAATTGAATGTTTTGTCCACTCAGTTTGGTTTTGAAGACGTCCAGACAGCTGGTAGATGTTTCCCTCATCAGTAGCCTAAAATTTGGTCCACAGCTTCCTTCAGTTACATGTTAAGGCAAAAGAAAATCTTAAGTGTCTACTCCACAAATATTGCTAAATAGGTAACCTTTACTTTTTCCACTTGCCAGAAATACAGTTCAGATAAATATATAAAGTAGAGATAAAACAAGTTAGATTGTGTTACTATGTTGTAGTGAGCCATGGGTAAAATCTTAGAATAAGATGGAACTAGAGGGTATTATGCTAAGCAAAATAAGTTAGTCAGAGAAAGACAAACACCATATGATCTCACTCATATGTGGAATTTAAGAAACAAAACAGATGAAATTAGGGGAAGGGAATGAAAAATAAAATAAGATGAAAGCAGAAAGGGAGGTAAACCATAAGAGAATCTTTACCTGTAGGAAACAGGAAAAAGGGTCGCTGGAGGGGCATGGGGTGAGAGGATGGGGTAATTGGGTGATGGGCATTAAGGAGGGCACTGGAGGTAATGAGCACTGGGTGTTGTATGCAATTGATGAATCACTAAATTCTACCTCTGAAACTAATAATACAGTATATGTTAATTAAATTTAATTTAACTAAAAAAAATTAAAAGGTTTAAAAACTGTTTACATCTGTCTTGTTTATATATGTTTATGTATTTATACATGTATTTTATGCATACATGACATTTTTCTACCTCCCAAAATTATTTCCAAGTTAATTTATAAAATCCCCTAAAAGAGTTCTATTCAAATTGGCTTAGAGAGAAATGAGCTCTACTATATGTTAAATGTTCTTAAAACTCTCAGCAATATATAAACCAATCTAATGTTTTTAAATTTACATCATCTGAGATAATCTCTGTTAAAGCTAGTTTTTAAAATACTTGGTAAAATAAAAACAAACATGTTTTCAGAGTTGTCAACATCAAATGTAATGCAGACATACTTTTTTCTAAGTTTAGTATTCAAACACACATATTAATTCTACTAGATGTTTAAGATTATAAAACTAAAAATCCAAACTAAGAATGGAATGTACAATAAGAATGTATTTTATGATGCATGTTCATATACATACATACAATAGAACACAGTTCTATTTTTATTTTATTTTTTTAAGATTTTATTTATTTATTTGAGACAGAGAGAATGAGATACAGAGAGCATGAGAGGGAGGAGGGTCAGAGGGAGAAGCAGACTCCCTGCCGAGCAGGGAGCCCGATGCGGGACTCGATCCCAGGACTCCAGGATCATGACCTGAGCTGAAGGCAGTCGCTTAACCAACTGAGCCACCCAGGCGCCCCACAGTTCTATTTTTAAAAAAGTAAAGACATAAGAACTATATGTTTAAATGTTTAAATTTTTTGATATATGCCTAATTTGTCAACAAGAAAAATAACTTAGGATGATGACTAGATTTATTTACTTAAAGAAATTTTTGTGATTAATTTGCACATAATTGGCAAGTACAAGTGAATTAGAGGTGTGATAAAATTTATAAGTGAAAATTTTCAACATAATTATGATTTATAATATATCTAATGATAGTTTCTCAAACTTTTTTGGTAACTTGTATATCACCTATTTGATCCTCTGCTTCTTCCATCCTCTTTGTGATTACATCTAGTTGGTTCTGCATCTCAGTTCTAGTATTTATTTTGGTCTGACTAGTTTTTAGGTCTTTTATCTCTGCAGCCAAGGTTTCTCTGGGGTCTTCTATGCTTCTTTCAAGCCCAGATAGTATTCTTATGACTGTTCTTCTAAAATTCTTATTCAGATATATTGCTTATATCTGTTTTGAGCAAGTCCTTGGCTGTGATTTCTTCTTGATCTTTCTTTTGGGGAGAATTCCTCCATCTTGTCATTCTGTCTAGGTTTCTGTCTTTTGTGTATTATGAAAGCTTGTTAGGTTTCCTGCTCTTGAGAGTAATGCTATATTAAGAAGGGTTCATACACTGTCCAGGGCCTGGCACTTCAGGAAGTGTTTCTGGTGTATGCTGTGTGCACTTTGCTGTTGTGTTTGGCTGCTCTTTCTCACAGGTTATTCCTCTGCAGAGTTCCTCCTTACTTGCAGTGGGGAGAGTTTGGACCTTTAACTAGGTGTGCTTTGATTTGTTTCAGATAAGCCTGATTAAAAAAAAAAAAAAAAAAGCCCTGATCCAAGAAAAGAAAAAAGAAAAGGAATAAAAAAGCAAACAAACAAATGTACTATAAAAAACTATATGCCTGCTTCCAAGAATAAGAAAGAAAGAAAGGAGAAGAAAAGAAAAAAAAAAAAAAAAAAAGAAGAAGAAGAATAAAAAAAAAAAAACACCAAAAAAAAAAAAACTATAAGGCTGTTACCAAGGGGAAAAAAAAAAAGGTGGGGGGTGGGGGAAGAAGCCTGGTTCTATTTCCACCAGAACTGACACTGTTGCTTTGGAGCATGCTATGATCAGTAGACTTGGTACATGCCGGGGGACTTCTGTTGGTCTTCTGAGGGAGAGGCCCACTGCTCTTGCTCACTTTCAGACTTGCTCTTGCAAAAATGCCTCTGCTAGGTTCTGGGGGGTGTCAGGGTTTGGTGTGACTCTGGCCTCCACTGGAGGCACTGTGTTTCTCTCTGAAGTCCTATTGTGCTTGGGGGAGCAGGGGGTGGAAGATGACCTCACCCTGACCTCTCGTTCCCCAGAGAGGGGAGCTCACAGCCGCCACTGTTCAGGAGGCTCCCACAGAAAAGCAAACAGTCTCCTCTTCTGTATCCCAGGCTACTGTCAGAGTGCTGCTCTCAACCAGTCCATGCCTGGTTGTTGGTACACCTGGGGCCACAGTTCTTCTGTGTTTTATCTCTGGCCGGTGGCTAGGACTCAAAATTATAAATCTTAAAAGGCCAGGCAAGGTGTGGACCCATTCCCCTCCTTGGGAGGAAAGCCTTGCATCACGCCCACCACTGTTCTAACCCAGACGTGCACGGTGGCTGGAATATTGTGATGCCCAGGGAAAAGCTTCGACCAGGTTATCTGCCCTCTGTGCACCTCTGTCCCCTGCTGCTGAACAGCTGCTCAATGACTTCTGGTTGGCCTATTGTCCTTGGAGAGACAAAATAACCTCTTCCAAATGTACTCCAGGAAGGGGAGCCATCTCTCCCTGTGTGACCCAGGGGATCCCCCAGACCATGGCTTATTGTCCCAGCCCTACACACCACTCTCTCTCCTGCTTTCTCCCTCTCTTCCTGACTGCCCTGCGAAAAGGGCTCCATCCCCTTGGGGCACTGTGGTTTTTCTCTCCCTCAATTGACAGCTCTGAACCTCATATCTGCCCTGTAGTCTCCCTCCAATTGTGCAGATTATTTTCTAGTCCTCAGGTCAATTTCCTAGTTGTTCAGAATGATTTGATGTTGATCTAGCTGTGTTTGAGGGAAAAAGCAAGCTCACAACACCCCTATAACTCCATGATCTTAACACCTCCTCCTCAAACTTTTCTGGTAACTAGAAACCTTAGAGATATACTAAGTTATACTAAGTTAACATAAATAATAGATATTCATTAACATCTAAATTATTTCCAAGTAAGACAAAATAATTACAGAACATGTTTATCTACAGTTGCATATAACACCCAGTGCTTATTACATCATGTGCCCTCCTTAATGCCCATCATCCAGTTACCCCATCCCTCACCTACCTCCCCTCCAGCAACCCTCAGTTTGTTTCCTAGAGTTAAGAGTCTCTCTGATTTCGTCTTATTTTATTTTTCCTCCCCATCCCCTATGTTCATCTGTTTTGTTTCTTAAATTCCACAGATAAGTGAAATCATATGGTATTTAGCTTTCCCTGACTGACTTATTTTGCTTAGCATAATACCCTCTAGTTCCAACCACATTGTTGCAAATGGCAAGATTTCATTCTTTTTTTATGGCTGAGTAATATTCCATTGTATACATATACCACACACACACACACACACACGCACATGCGCACACACACACACACATATATATATATCTCATCTGTTGATGGACATCTGGGCTCATTCCATATTTTGGCTATTGTGGACATTGCTGCTATAAACATTGGGGTGCATATGCCCCTTCAAATCACCATGTTTGTATCCTTTGGATAAATACCGAGTAGTGCAATTTCTGGGTCATACGGTAACTATTTTAACTTCTTGAGGAATGTCCATACTGTTTTCCAGAGTTGCTGTACTAATTTGCATTCCCACCACGCTTAAGAGGGTCCCCTTTCACATCCTCCCCAACATCCGTTGTTTCCTGAGTTGTTAATTTTAGCCACTCTGACTGGTGTGAGGTAGTATCTCATTGTGGATTTGATTTGCATTTCCCTGATGCCTAGTGATTTTGAGCAGTTTTTAATGTGCCTGTTGGCCATTTGTTTTGTTTTGTTTTGTTTTGTTTTTAAGATTTTATTTATTTGAAAGAGCGAGACACAGCGAGAGAGGGAACACAAGCAGGGGGAGTGGGAGAGGGAGAAGCAGGCTTCCCGTAGAGCAGGGAGCCCGATGGAGGGCTCGATCCCAGGACCCTGGGATCATGACCTGAGCCGAAGGCAGATGCTTAACGACTGAGCCACCCAGGCACCCTGTCTGTTGGCCATTTGTATGTCTTCCCTGGAGAAGTGTCTGTTCATGTCTTCTGCCCATTTCTTTACTGGATTATCTGTTTTTTGAGTGTTGAGTTTGACAAGTTCTTTATAGATTTTGGATACTAGCCTTCTATCTGATAAAATATTTGCAAATATCTTATCCCATTTCGTAGGTTATTATTATTATTTTTTTTAGTTCTGACAATGGTTTCCTTTGCTATGCATAGGTTTTTATCTTGATGAAGTCTCAATAGTTCATTTTTGCTTTTGTTTGCCTCTGAAGAGATGTCTATCGAGAAGTCGCTGTGGCCAAAGTCAGAGAGGTTGCTGCCTGTATTCTCCTGTATGATTTTAATGGATTCCTGTTTCACATTTAGGTCTTTCTTCCATTTTCATTTTTTTTAAATCTTATTTTATTTAAATTCAATTATTTAACATACAGTGTATCATTAGTTTCAGTTGTAGAGTTCAGTTAATCATCAGTTGCATATAACAGCCTGTGCTCATTAAATCGCATGCCCTCCTTAATTGCCATTACTCAGTTTCCCCATCCCACCACCCACCTCCGCTCTAGCAAACCTCATTTTGTTTCCTATAGTCAAGAGTCTGTTATGGTTTGTCTGCCTCTCTGATCTCATCTTATTTGATTTTTCCCATCCTTTCCCTATGGTCATCCATTTTGTGTTTTAAATTCACATATGAGTGAAAAATATGATAGTTGTCTTTCTCTGATTGAATTATTTCATTTAGTATAATACCCTCCATTTTGAATTTGTTTTTGTGTATGGTGTAAGAAAGTGATCCAGTTTAATTTTCTGCATGTGGTTGTCCAGTTTTCCCAGCACCATTTCTTGAAGAGACTTTCTTTTTTCCATTGGATATTCTTTCCTGCTTTGTTGAAGATTAGTTGGCCATAGAGCTGAGGGTCCCTTTCTGGGTTCCCTTTTCTGTTCCATTGATCTATGTGTCTGTTTTTGTGCCAGTACCACATAGTCTTGATGATTACAGCTATATAATACAGATTAATGTCTGGAATTATGATTGCACCAGCTTTGGTTTTCTTTTTCAACATTCTTTTGGCTATTTGGGAACTTTTCTGGTTCCATACAAATTTTAGGATTGTTTCTTCCAGCTCTGTGAAAAATATTAATGGTATTTTGACAGGGATTGCATTGAATGTGTACATTGCTTTGGGTAGATTAGATACTTAAATAATATTTAGTTTTCGGACCCATGAGCATGGAAAATTTTTCATTTTTTTATGTCCTCCTGCATTTCTTTCATAACTGCTCTACCATTTTCAGAGTACAGATCCTTTCCCTCTTTGGTTAAGTTTATTCCTAGGTATCTTATGATTTTTGTTGCAATTGTAAATGGTATCAACTCCTTAATTTTTCTTTCTTCTGTCTCATTGTTAGTGTATAGAAATGTAACTGATTTCTGTGCATAGATTTTATATCCCGCTACTTTGCTAAATTCCTGTATGAGATCTAGCAATTTTTGGTTGGAGTCTTTTGGGTTTTCCATGTAGAGTATCATGTCATCTGCAAAGAGTGAGAGTTTGACTTCTTTGCTGATTTGGATGCCTTTTATTTCTTTCTGTTGTCTGATTGCTGAGTTTAGGACTTCTAGTATTATGTTGAACAACAGTGGTGAATGTGTACATCCCTGTCATGTTCCTGACCTTAGGGGAAAAGCTTTCAGTTTTTCCCTGTTGAGAATGATATTCACTGTGGGCTTTTCATAGATGGCTTTTATGATATTGAGGTATGTTACCTCTATCTTCACTGCAGAGAGTTTTAATCAAGAAATGATGCTGTATTTTGTCAAACGCTTTTTCTGCATCTATTGAGAGGATCATATGGTTTTTGTCCTTTCCTTCATTAATGTATCACATTTGTGAATGTTGAACCACCCTTGCAGCCCAGGAGTAAATCCAGCTTGGTTGTAGTGAATAATCAATCCTTTTAATATACTGCTGGATTCTATTGGTTAGTATCCTATAGTATCCATGAGAATTTTGGCATCTGTGTTCATCAGGGATATTGGTTTCTAATTCTCCTTTTTGGTGGGGTCTTTGTCTGTTTGGGGGACCAAGGTGATGCTGGCCTCATAGAACAAGTTTGGAAGTGTTCCTTTCATTTCTATTTTTTGAAACAGCTTCAGAAGAATAAGTATTAGTTCTTTAAATGTTTGGTAGAATTCCCCTGGGAAGTCATCTGGCCCTGGAATCTTGTTTATTGGGAGATTTTTGATTACTGCTTCAATTTCCTTGCTGGTTATGGGTCTTTTCAGGTTTTCTTTTTCTTCCTGTTTCAGTTTTGGTAGTTTATAAGTTTCTAGGAATGCACGCATTTCTCCCAGATTGCCTAATTTGTTGGCATATACTTGCTCATAATATGTTCTTATAATTGTTTGTATTTCTCCAGTGTTGGTTGTGGTCTCTCCTTTTTCATTTATGATTTTATTTATTTTGGTCCTCTCTCTATCTCTTTTGACAAATCTGGCTAGGGGTTTATCAATCTAATTCTTTCAATAAACCAGCTCCTAGTTTTGTTGATATGGTCTACTATTCTTTTAGTTCTGACATCTTATTTATATCCATATTGATTAAATCCCTGTCAGTGAGTACTGCCTCTTGTTCTTTTTTGGGGATGAGTTCTTCCATCTTACCATTATGTCCAGAAAAGAGTAGGAGAAAAAGAGGGAAAATAGCAATGATGACTCCAGAAAAATATACACTACACAAATCAGAAATGAACAGAAACCAATAAGAAAAGAAAAGAAAAGAAATGAAAATAAAATCAAACAAGAAGTTGAACAGAACAGTAAACTAGATCCTGGGTGTATTTTGTTCTGTTTATTAGATGAAACTACATCCCAAAATAGGAAAGAAAAAAAAAAAAAAAAAACCTACATATATACAAAAATGAAGTTGAATACAATGAATGGAAGCCATATATATATATATATACCACAAGTGTAAAAATGAAAATTAAAAAAGACTTAAATAATTGATAAAATAAGAAAATAGCTGAAAAGGAAAATAAAATATAAAACTGAATGACTAAAGAATAACAAGAAAAAAAACACTCATGCTATATAATTTTTTCCCCAAGACCTGGAGTTTTGTAGTTGTGTATGATCAGTAACCTTGATATTAGCCAGAAGTTTCTGCTGGTCTTATGGGGGAGGGGCCTGTTGTGTTGATTCTCAGGTGTTGTTGACTGTGTGGAATTTCAGCCTCCTTGCCAGCGTGCCAGGCTCAGTGTATGCTGCTCTGGAGCCAGTGTGGGGAATGAAGATGTCAGTGCCTCAATCTCTAGCTCTAGAGCTAAAAGTTCATGGCCCCCATTCTTCAGTGAGCCCTGACAGAAAAGCACTCAGTCACTCTTGTCTCCCTGTTTTCTGTCTGAACTCTGTGTTTACCCCTCCTGTGACTAAGCGTTTTTATCTCAGGCACACCCCAGTTCTTTTTGTGCTGGGAATCCTGAGGCCATGTTGTCCCACCTGGGATTCTGCCCCACTTTACCTCCTAAGTGCCTTTTAGGCAAACTTCTAAAAGTTCCAATTTTGTGCTCTGCTGCTTGTAACACTTTCTGGTACCTGGCTTATGGAGGCTCTCCTCCCCCACCCAAGTGGTTTATCATTGATACATCACCTTGGATTCACATCTCTGCACCTCCTACCTTGTCAAAACTGGTCACTTTTCTATTTATAGAATTCTAGTAATTCTTTTCTCAGATCTCCATTTGATTTTGCAGGTATTCAGAATGATTTGATAACTATCCAGCTGATTTCCAGGGACGAGACAAAATTAGGGTCCTGTACTTCTCTGCCATGTTACCTCTCCATGAAAACTTATCTTAAGCTATATGTAACACACAGTTTATAAAGTATATCTTTGTAAACAAAGATGAAACAAATACTTCTTCCTTCTACTTGGACCCTCCAGAATTTGAAACTCAGTGATTATTCTTATATTTATGGTGATAAGGAAAATCTGTGTCCTAAGATGGCTGGCTGAGCCAGTGAGAGAGTCCCAGTCCTTGCCCTGGGGCTCTTCCAGGTTCTTCCCCCTGCTCTCCTTCCCTCTTGCACCAATCCAGGTTCTTCTCCCTACCCTGCTTCGCACATGGGTGCTAAAATTGTCAAGTATGTGGAAGTAGAAGTGTATAAATTTCCCCCTTTGTTTGTGCTTGGGGCTCAGACCTTTGGAGATCACTCTCCTCTGAGCCTGCCAGCATTAAATAAACCTCCTATCCTCCAAGATCTCCGAGTGTCACTTGGTTCTTCTGTCAGGTGATCCAGTCCAGGTTCCATAACATTTGGTTCCCTGACCAGGAAACCCAACCGCACTGGCCCATTGTTGCCACTGGTTTGGGGCAATGGTGGGGCAGTGACAGAACGAGGGATCCTAACGGAGAAGGCTCACCCTGCCTAATTGTTGGCAGTCTCCCTCCCCGGTCACCTCAGGCCAGGCCCATTCCACTGTTCCTGCCAGACTTGAGGAGACTTGGCAAGTGAGGACCTGGTCCCAGTGTCGGATTCTGATAAGGCCCGGGGCCCCAGGTCCCAGACAGGCCCACCCCCATTGGGGTGGAAGGGGAGCCTGATCACCTCCCAGAGACCTCTTAGAGGTCTCACAGGTAGGGATTCCCAGGGAGGGAATGTAATAACTTCTGGAGTGTGAATGTGCGAGTGAATGTGCAGTCCGACCTGGCTTGCTCAAGCAGACTGATTCTGTGACTCTATGGGCGGGCACCCATAAGGTCCCCAGAAGCCTATGGAGTCTGAGTGGGCCCATCTGCAATACCGTGGTGAGTGGCATACAGTCTATGGCAGCATCGGAATAGTTTCTGATTGTTAAGTCACAATGCTGAGACCTCTATGGCTAAGCCTTACCTAAGCTCCTTCAGGACACGGCATCTGATTGGTCTCCTCACCTCAGGAGGCACCCCCTTTGTCTGTCTCTGTGCCACCACAGGGGTTTTTGGGAGACTATGGAGTCAGGATGAACCCTGACAAGTTGAGAACCTTATGTGAATTGGAGTGGCCCACCTTTGATGTTCGGTGGCCTTCAGAAGGGACATTGGATGTCCCAACGATTTGTTGAGTATGGCAAGTCATAACAGGAAAACAAGGACCCCTGACCAGTTTCTGGACATTGACTCCCGGCTAGGAATTGCTCAGACCGTTTTCCCCTGGGTGCGATTTGCTTGCAATCGGCAGGGACCGGCCAGGGTCTTAATCGCCTCATCCAAGCGACCTAAAGAAAATCAGCAAAAGCCCCAGTCTCCACAAATCCTAGCCAGAGATCCTGAGGATAAACTGATCCAGCCCCCACCATACATATCCCCAAGACTGTCTACACCTGACCTTTCAGCTCCAGACACTCCACCCGTCATTGGTTTCACGAGTGCCCCCAGACCTAGAGGATCCACTTTCTCCAGGACCAGCAGCCAGGCTGTGCCCCAGGCCAGATGCAAGTGCCCTCCAAATGCCAGTACGAGAGACGCGGGAACTCAAGGGGCACAAAGAAGACGGGACAGTCCAACCTGGCCATTCCATGATGTATTATCAGCCCTTCTCCACCACCAACTTCCTCAACTGGAAACATAACACCGCATCCTACTCTAAGAAACTACAAACTATGGTAGACCTCTTGGAATCCCTCTTCCAGACTCATCAGCCAACCTGAGAAGACTGCCAACAGTTACTCTGCACCCTGTTTAACACAGAAGAAAGGAGAATGATGAAAGGTGCATGGTGGTACCTGAAGAGCACACACCAGTGGGAGTCATTGACCCTGCTGCCTGGGCTAATGCAGCCACACCTGCACAGCGCCCAGCATAGGATTTCACTACAACTGAGGGACAGGCCCACATCTGCTGGTACCAAGAGGCCCTCCTCTGGGGAATCTGGGCAGGAGCTAAGAAACCCATGAACATGACTAAGGTATCCTTGGTCACTCAACAACTAGGGGATTCCCCTGGAGACTACTATGAAAGATGTGAAGCCTACAGGATATACACTCCATTTGACCTCAAGGCACAGGAAAGCCAACAGATGGTAAACACCTCCTTCATGGCTCAGGCCACCCCAGACATCAGAAAAAAACTTCAGAAACTAGAAAGTTTTGCCAGGATGAACATCACCTAACTAATAGAGATTGCCAATAAGGTCTATGTGAACAGGGAGGTCGTAGCCAAATGGGAAGCCAACAAAAAGATGAAAAAGAAAGTCATCCTCCTCAACACCCCCTGAAAGAAAAGGATAACACAAAGGCAGGGAGACCCCAACCACCGAAAGCGGGGAAGCCGAGAACTCCCTTGGCAAGGGATCAATGTGCCTACCATAAAGAGAAAGGGCACTGGAAAAACAAATGTCCGAACCAGGGAAAGGCTCAAAAGCCCAGCCGCTACAAGGAAGAACCCTGAGAGGAGGACCTCATAGGCCTTTCAGGAATGGACTCAGACTGAGGGGGACTCAGCTCTTTCCTCATTGGCCCCCATGAGCCCATGGTCAAAATGAAGGTGGAGGGGCAACCAGTAAGTTTTATATTTGATACTGGGGCTGAGCACTCTGTTGTCAGCTCCCCAGTGGCACCCTTCAGCAAAAGGACTGTGATCATCCTCGGGGCCACTGGGATGCGGGTGATACAACAGCCCTTTTGCCAGGCTCGCCAGTGTGAAATTGGGGGCCACAAGGTCTGACATGAATACTTTATCTGCCTGATTGCCCCATCCCCTCCTGGGCTGAGACATACTCTCCAAGCTTGGGGCTCAGATAACCTTTGAGCCCACTGGACACACTAGGCTACGATTGAACCCAAGGCAAGAGGAGATGGGGTCTCTAATAATAGCAATTACCATGACAAGGGAAGAAGAATGGAGGCTATTCTCTGCTCAGGCCCAACCAAGAAGCCCACTGGAGTTCAGACTCACCTTCCATTCAGTATGGACTGAAAACAACCCACCTGGACTAGCCCAGAATTGGGCCCCTATCATTGTTGAACTGATCCCAGGAGCCCAACCTCAGAGGCAAAGGCAATACCCCTTTCCACATGAAGTTAAGATTGGCATCCAAGAACATCTGACCAAACTCAAAGAAGCAGGTATTCTAGTCAAGTCCTGTTGGTCTGGAATACCCCACTCTTGCCAGTCAAGAAGCAGTAGGGGGATACCGTCCAGTTCAAGACCTGCGGGCCATCAACAAGGTGACCATCTCTCTGCACTCAGTGGTCCCAAATCCATACACCCTCCTCGGCCAAATCCCAGGGTCGACCAGATGGTTCACTTGCCTAGATTTGAAGGATGTCTTCTTCTGCCTCCGCTTAGCTCCCCAGAGCCAGCCACTATTTGCCTTTGAATGGTCTGAACCGGATACAGGGCGCCAGATGCAACTGACTTGGACACTCCTCCCGTGGAGTAAAAACTCACCAACCCTCTTTGGGGAAGCGCTGGCCATGGACCTTGCCAGCTTCCCAAGAGAGGCCACAGGATGCACCCTCCTCCATTATGTGGATGAACTCCTCCTTGCCAGTGACACACAAGTAGACAGCACAAAAGGCACAAAGACCCTCCTACAGCTCCTGTCAGACTCGGGATACCAGAGTGAATGATACATAACATACGCCAAAAATAATGCTCGGTCTACTCCATGGCCCCCACCAGGTGTCCAGAGGATGGGAGAAACCCCCTTTGAAGATCTAGAGATAGATTTCATAGATGTGCAGCTGAGCAAGGGGTTCAAATATCTCCTAGTAATAGTTTGCACATACTCTGGATGGGCCGAAGCCTTCCCGACTAGGACAGAGCAAAGCAGGGAAGTAGCTAAAGTCCTCTTGTGGGAGATCATGCCCCAGTTCCGCCTGCCATTAACAATCCATAGTGACAATGGACCCACATTTGTGGCAGACACTGTACAGGTCTTGACCAAATCTCTCAACATCACCTGGAGACTCCATACCGCTTACCAGCCCCAAAGTTTAGGGAAAGTAGAGCGAATGAATTGCACCCTCAAAGGAACCTTAGCAAAATTTTGTCAGGAGAAAAACCTCGCATGGCTGGATCTGCTACCCCTAGCTTTCCTGCGTGCTTGCTGCACACCCGGGACTTCAGGTTTCTCCCCATTCGAATTAACATACGGATGGCCTACCCCATGCTTGGGAACCCTTCCAGGAAACTTGCATCAGATTGGAGATAAAGGGATAAAGGAGTAGCTTCAGGCCCTGGGGGCCACCCTAAATAAATTACAAAAGTACACCATTGAGAGGGCCTCAATCTCCTTAGGGTCTCAGGTACACTCCTTCCAGACAGGGGACTCAGTTTGGGTCAAAGATTGGAAGAAAGACCCCCTCAAACCTCAGTGGACAGGGCCCCTCTGCCCCTACTGCCCTCAAGGTCTCAGTTGTCACCCCATGGGTCCACCACTTCAGAATGGAGAAAGCTCATCATTTGGATGAGGAGCTGCACCAGTGGAGAGTCCAGCCAGACTTCACGAACCCACTCTGGCTTCACCTTTGATGAGCCCCCACTGACTGATGAACACCTGCTCACTGTGGTCCCTGGCTCTCATTGGCATGATTTCCCTCATCTTGGGAGTCGGACTGTACACTGTTGCCCCCCCTGACTGGACTTTCCCCCAGAGGCTTACTACTCTCATTGCTTATTGGGTGTCCCTAGGGTATATTACTGTCCACGGATTTCATCTGCTGATGGGTTAGCCATAATGGTTCCCTCTACCTAAGGTCATAGATCCCACTTTTACTGGCCCTCTGCTATCTGCTCCTGCATGCATTTCACCATGGTTTTCCTGGCCCCAGTCAGTCCCCGTTTTCTGCTACCTGGTGTGCTGTTCCTCCTCACTGCCTCTAGCTTGCCTGGCCAGGCAAGGGGAGAAAACTCTCATATCACCATTACTGGCAAATGGACTTTCCAGCTTATCTTCCTCAATCCTGCACCAGTGCCCCCACTGACTTCTTCCACCTGGGTTGGACGCACACCAAAGTTTAACCTCCATTTTGATGGATGCCAGCCTCTTGATGCCTCAATGGCCAAACACCTGCCCTCATTTCTGCTCACAGACCTAGGGATGCGAGTCATGGGTGGCAACTTGGCCAGGAATGGAACAATGGTCCAATGGGTGGTGGAGCCACAAACAGCACAGGGACATCCGGATTTCCTTGTCACGCAATGCCACCCCATCCTCTTGCCCTAACAATCACTGTATACTGCTCACTTTCTCAGTCCTAGAACCCAATGCCCCATCATGGGCCACAAGAATCACTCTCCTGTTGGGCCAGTATCACTCTATAGGGACTGACCCCATGGCCAAGTTTATGATTAAGTCTGTATTCATGCCAAGCCTTGCAGTCAACCCTCAGTCAAACAGAATGATGTCCTCTAAACTAGGTGTTTAAAGGGGCATCAAAGTGGGGATTGATAAGGAAAATCTTTGTCCTAAGATGGCTGACTGAGCCAGTGAGAGAGTCCCAGTCCTTCCCTGGGGCCCTTCCAGATTCTTCTCCCTGTCCCGCTTCACACACGCGCCAAAAGTGCCAAGTATGCAGAACTAGAAGTGCATAAATTGCCCCCTTAGTTTGTGCTTGGGGCTCAGACCTTTGGAGATCACTCTCCTCTGAGCCCGCCAGCATTAAATAAAATTCCTATCCTCCAAGATCTCCGAGTGCCGCTTGGTTCTTCCATTAGGCGATCCAGTCCAGGTTCCGTAACAATGGAAATATAATTATTTTCATTTGTTCAATAAAATATATTCTTATTGTAACAAGCGATAGTTGGAAACATTGTTTATATTACTAAGGCTTTCGCTGGAATTTGTATTTGAGAATGATGTACATCAAATTAGATATGGTCCAGGAGCTTTAGGAACTAAGATTGACTTTAAGGGCCAATGCCTAAAAGTCCCACTTTCAACTCTTCTATTTGATTTGGGCAGAAGACAGATATATTGAAAAAATGACAATGGATTATTGCAAGATTAACATAGGGATGACTCTAACTGTAACTGCTGTACCAGGTGTATTTTTTTATTTATATAGCAAATTCACACTTAACCTGATACCAGGTATGTGGCTATTGATCTGGCATTTTTTTTTTTTCTGCATGACTCATCACAATGCCTACCAGAAGCAGTTTTCTTGTAGTTGACAAAGCCAGTGATACACCTTCACTGTTCTACCTTAAAGATACATCAACTCTCTGTTTGCAGGATGTTGATAACCTTTCTCTTCCACAAGATATCATACTGGTTCATTTCACTGATGATATTATGCCTACTGGACTTAGTGAGAGGAGATAGTAGCTACTCTCAACTCAACAATAAGGCTTTTGTGTATCAGAGAGTAGGGAAAAACACTAAAATTCAGGAGACTTCTACCTCTGTGAAATTTCTAGGGATCCAAAAATGTGGCATTTACCCATATATATATTTTTTAAGGTAAAGGGTAAATTGTATCTGCTCCCTCCTAAAACCAAGAAGGAGGCACAATGCTTAGTGAACATCTTTGGATTTTGGAAGAAACATATTCCACATTTGGGTGTGTTAGTTCATCCCATATGTCCAGCGACCAGGAAGCTACTATTTTCATTGAGCTCAGAATGGAAGAATGCTTTGCAACAGTTCCAGCATGCTATTCAAGCTGTTCTGCCAGTTAAGCCATATAACCCAGGAAGATCTAATATTTCTTGACTCTCCACTATTTCATAGGGATGCTTTTTGAGGCTTTTGGCAGTCTCAGGTGAATCACAGCACAGGTGTTAATAATTTTAGAACAAGGTGCTGCTGTCAACCTCAGATAAATACTCTCCTTCTGAAAAACAACTCTTATCCTGCTACTGGGCTTTATCAGTTACTGAGTGCTTTTCCACAGGCCACTAAATCACCATATGACTGGAGCTGCCTGAACTGAGGGTTAACTAATAATTCTTGAAGTTGGGCATTAACAGAAATACTACATCAAATGGAAGTGGTGTATACATGACTGGGTCTGGACAGGCCATGAATGCAGAAGTTACATGAGGAAGAGGCCCAAGGGCTTATTGTTAATATCCTGCTGTACTTTCTCCTCTCTACCAGTCAACACCTATCCCAAAAGGTGGAGTTCCCTAAAATCAGTGGACAGTGTAAAAATGATGTGGGTCTGTTTTACAGATGGTTCTGCACCACTTGGAGACATCACCTGAAAGTGGAGAGCTGCAGTCCTACAGACCCTCTCTAGGACATTGTTCAAAGACAGCGGAGTAAGAAAATCATTCCAGTGTTCAGAAGTTTAGGCAGTGAATTGGGTTGCACATATTATTTGAAAGAGAAATGGCCTAAAGTGTGATTACATAATAGTTTTAGGCTGTAATCAATTCTTTGGCTTGATGGTCAAGGACTTGAAAGGAATATGATTGGAAAATTGGTGGCAATTAAATTTGGGGAAGAGGTATGTGGATAGACATCTCTCAATAGGAGAAAAATTAAGACATTTGTGTCCATGTGAATACTTACCAAGTGTTGACTTCAGCAGTGAAGGATTTCAATAATTAAGTGTATATAAGGAAACATTCTATGGATACCAGTAAGCCTCTTTCTATACCATAACAGTTATTCCCCAGTGGGTTCATAAACAGTGAGCCTATGATGGCAGGAATGGAGGCTGTGCATGTGCTTATTGTCATGTACTTCCACTCACCAAGATTGAGTTCCTTATCAACCATAAATGGATAGAAACACTGAATTCCTCATATGGCACATTTGAGGGGGTTTTCAGGCAGATAACCTGCTAGCAGGTTAATTACATTGGAGTGTTTCTATTGTGAAAGGGGTAGAATTTTATCCATACTGGAGTAGAGATTGATTCTGGGTATAGATTTTCATTGATTGCATGCTGGGTAATCCTGGCCTCATAGAATGAATTTGGAATGAACTCAATTTTGGGGGGGATATAGTTTGAGAAGAATAGTTATTAACTCTAAATGTTAAGTAAAATTCAACTGTGAGTTGTCTGGTCCAGGACTGTTGTTTGTCGGGAGTTTTTTGATTACTGATTCAACTTCATTGCTGATAATCTGTTCAAATTTTCTATTTCTTTCTGCTTCAGCTTGGGGAAGTTATATTTTTTTCAAAAAATGTATTTATTTCTTCTAGGTTGTCCATTCTGTTGGTGTATAATTTTTATAATACTTTCTTATAATTGTTTGTATTTCTGTGGTGTTTATTGTTATTTCTCCTCTTTGATTTCTGATTTTGTTTGAGTCTTTTCTTTTGATGAGTCTGGGTAAAGGCTTATCAATTTTGTTGATATTTTCAAAGAATCAGCTCCTGGTTTCACTAATCTGTTCCATTGTTTTTTAGGTTCTGTTTCATTTATTTCTGCTCTAGTCTTCATTATTTCCTTCCTCCTGCTGGTTTGGGGTTGTGTTTGTTCTTCTTTTTGTAGCTCCTTTATTTAGGTGTAAGGTTAGGTTGTGTGTATGAGATTGTTCTAGCTCTTTAGGTAGGTCTGTATTGCTATAATATAATTGTGTTCATTTTCATTTGTCATTACATATTTTTTTTATTTTCCTTTTTGATTTCTTGGCTGACCCATTTATTGTTTAGTAGCATTATGTGACCTTTATGTATTTGTGGTCTTTCCAGATTTTGTCTTGTGCTTGATTTCTAGTTTCATACTGTTGGGGTCAGAAAAGATGCATGGTAGGACTTCAATTTTTTAATTCACTGTGACTTGTTTTATGGCCTAATTCATGATCTATTCTAGAGAATGTCCCATGTACACGTGAAAAAGAATGTGTATTTTGCTGTTCTAAAATGGAATGTTCTGAATATCAGTTAAATCCTTCTGGTCCAATATTTCATTCAAAGCCACTTTTTCCTTCTTGATTTTATGTTTGGATGATGTCCATTGATGTGAGTGGGGTGTGAAAGTCCTCTACTAGTATTGTGTTACTACCAATTATTCACTTTATGTTTGTTATTAACTGCTTTATGTATATGGGTGCTTTCATGTTGGGTGCATAAATATTTACAATTTCTATAACTTCTTGTTGGAGTGTTTCCTTTATGATTATATAGTGTCCATCTTTGTCTCTTGTTACAATCTTTATTTTAAAGGCTATTTGTTAACCCTCTTTCTTTCTTTCTTTCTTTCTTTCTTTCTTTCTTTCTTTCTTTCTTTCTTTCTTTCTTTTTCTTTCTTTCTTTATCTTTCTTTTTCCTTCTTCCTTCCTTCCTTCCATCCTTCCTTCCTTCCTTCCTTCCTTCCTTCCTTCCTTCCTTCCTTCCTCTCTTTCTTTCTTTCTTTTTCTCTCTTTCTTTCTCTCTCTCTCTCTTTCTTTCTTCCTTATCCTGGTTTTCTTTTGATATCCATTTGCATGTTGAATGTTTTACTATTCCCTGACTTTTAATCTGCAGGCGTCTTTAGGTCTGAAATATGTCTCTTGTAGACAGCATATAGATGGGTCTTTTTTTTTTCCCACATATCTCATCACCCTATGTCTTTTAATTGGAGTATTTAGTTCATTTATCTCCAAAGTAATTATTGATTGGTATGCATTTAGTGCCATTTTGTTACTTGTTTTGTGGTTGTTTTGTAGTTTTTCTATGATCCTTTCTTCTCTTGATCTCTTTCATGGTTTGTTAGCTTTCTTTAGTGATATACTTGGATTTATTTCTCTTTATTCTTTGCATATATATTGCAGCTTTTTGATTTGTGGGTTGCCATACAGTTTGTATATATCTTCTGTATATTGCAGTCTCTATTAAGTTGGCGATTGCTTAAGTTTGAACCTCTTCTTTACTCCTCTTCCCCAATGATTTTGTTAATGGAGTCATACTTTACAAATTTTTATTTTGTGAGTCCCTTTACTGATTTTTGTAGATATATTATTTTTATTGATTTTGTGCTTCCTACTTTTCTTACCCTTACTTATGGTTTTTCCTTCCCACTCAAAGAGTGCAGCTACTCTAGAAAAGAGTATGCAGGTTCCTCAAAAAGTTGAAAATAGAGCTACCATATGACCCAGCAATTGCCCTACTGGGTATTTACCCCAAAGATACAAATGTAGGTATCTGAAGGGGTACACGCACCCCAATGTTTATAGCAGCAATGTCCACAAAAGCCAAACTATGGAAAGAGCCAAGATGTCTATCAACAGATGAATGGATAAAGAAGATGTGGTATATATATATAATGGAATTTTATGCAGCCAGCAAAAGGAATGAAATATTACCATTTGCAATGATGTGGATGGAACTGGAGGGTATTATGCTGAGCGAAATAAGTCAATCAGAGAAAGACACGTATCATATGACCTCACTGATATGAGGAATTCTTAATCTCAGGAAACAAACTGAGGGTTGCTGGAGTGGTGGGGGGTGGGAGGGATAGGGTGGCAGTGTGATAGACATTGGGGAGGGTATGTGTCATGGTGAGCACTGTGAATTGTGTAAGACTGTTGAATCACAAACCTGTACCTCTGAAACAAATAATACATTATATGTTAAGAAGAAGAAGAAGAAGAAGAAGAAGAAGAAGAAGAAGAAGAAGAA